>NC_137129.1:45113577-45351077 GCF_949319135.1 Squalius cephalus
GCTCTAAGCGATGTCACATGGTTTTTAGTTTTTTTTTTGGTCTGTAAACTGTGGTCTGGCTCATGGGGGGGCGCCCTAGCGCCCTCTATTGGCCAGCCGCCCCTGACTGCAATCTAACGTATTTATGAATAAACGGCTCGTTTCAAAATCTTCCTGGTCTACTGACGTTTGTTAAGACATCTGATTTAAACATTATAATGCTCATGATAACTTTTGTTAACTTTACAATAAATAAATCCACTTCACCAGTTAATTACTCCTCGAGAGCGATGCCACTGAAATACACAGAGCGACAGCATAAACGGAAGTTCAAAGACAATATTTTAAAGTAAAATGGAATTCTGAGAATTCCGAATACTAACCCGTTCATTTAATTCTAGCCCACCTTCAAATAACATTTAAACTGAGCATGTATTTCTAGCAGGTAAAATGCCATAAATACATGACATCCGATCTTAACCCTCTGAGGTCGGCAAACGTGCCGGCGCGTTTAGCTGGATTTTCTTCACATTGTAGCACTATAAACTTAAATTTCTCCATCATTTATGGTCATACAGAAAAAAGAAATATAAAAAAAAGAATCTGTGATATTTCTCCTTTTGTATGTGTCCACTTACAATCAAATCAAAACATTGGGCTTTTGTAAAATAAAGAAACTAAACAGGGTGTGCGTTCTGCCTCTCCGTCGTGGTGAACTTTTTTTCTTGAGCACGTCTATAAACTGAAACAAAACTCAGCGAATACTTGTCACAGATTTATGAGCCATATACCTTTATAAACATTTAAGTGTGTACTTTTAAATGATCATATTCAAACTGAAAACAAATATTCTCTGTTTAAGTAATTTGTATAAAACCAACAAGATGTCCAGCTTCTCAAACGCTTCCTAATTATTTTTAATTTGACCACGCCCACTCGCGCAAAAGAGATTGACATGCAAATCTCCACATGGAACGCGAACGCGCTCGTTACCTCAAAAACAAAACACCAAAACACTTCACAAGTCTCTACTTTTCGTCGAGTTTGAAAGACGCTGTGAGCTTACGTTGGATTTACATCAGAAGAAGAAGAACGCGATTTGAAGACAAGAAAGATGTAAGGTAAGAAATTCTTACATATTAGTTTGTTATTGTTGCATAAATTTCACATTGCAGTTGAACTGTTGCTAGATATAGTGAATATTATAATATTTAGACCCGTGTTTACTGTTACTGTTGTGGCAACCCGATAGGTGTATTTGAAGGATAATTTGCCAACTACGCCACTCAGGGAGTTACACCCAGAGAATTTAGTGTCTTTTTAAAAGGACACGCAAGTTCGTTTCATCAATAATCGCTCAGAGACATGAAATGCAAAATGGTTGATTTTATTTAGTGACACAATCACTTTAAGCAGTCATTAAAATCAGACCTCAATCAAGCACAGCTCATCATAAAGGTCTTGACTCTAAAAAGAAAAGGTCACCGGGACACCAGCTAACTGGGGCTTACCAGCAGGGTCAGGCTCTCAGAGTTTATGCTGCTTATAGCAGAAAAATCATTCCTTTCACCGGTGCACACAAACACACGCACTCACACCATACTCCACGGATGGACACGGCACACTGTGAACAACACACCACCACCACGTAGAAGGGAATAAAGCTGGCCTCCCTGCCTTTGGCACCCAGATCCTGCGACACATAGCAGAAAGATCTTAACAAGAGTCATTAAAATACACATGGAATAGTTAGGTGCTAAATTGCCCTAGGTCAAGTTAAATTAAACAACAGAACTAAACAAAAGGAATTAAAGAAATCTAAAAGAAGGCAATGGATTGTAGTTTACAGAAAATAAACCAAATTAATCTCAACAGTTTGCAGAAAAATACAACACTAGGTTCAAACAGTTTGCTGAAAAATAAACCAACCGATCTCAGTCGGGTTATGATCATTAACTAAACAGCAAAACCAAAATACAAACTAGAAAAATAATGAGATTACATATTATAAGATAAATCAAATTAACCACACCAAAATGAAGGCACTGCAAAACAAAACCAAAAAAAAGATAAAGCTCTTTACAAAAATAGAAAATGTAAAGTCAATACAAAACAAACAAAACAGAACAGGACAAAATCAAAACAGCAATATTTTAAGCCCTGCAGCAGTATTTTAAAACCGTGGGCAAGACGTGAAACGCGCCCGACTAGCAGTCACAGCAGTGTGCGGGATCTGCAGGAGAAACGTATCCATTGGTTTGAACCATACGAGAGGAAATGGCGATCAAGCAATCAGCTTACGCTTTCCAACGTTTCAGAGAGAGAGCACCTGAAATAAAATAGAATGTCACCATTCAATATTACAATGATAGAGTCTCACCGAACCTAGTAAACGCCTGTTGGACATACCGATGACGAATGATGCGCGCATACTCAAGGAGCGCACACCCCCAATAACGGCAGTCACAGCAGTAGTGGCTCATACCAACATTTTATTAACAAAAACTAGTTTGGGACTGCTATTTAATAGCCTTAGCATAGGCCTAATGTTTATTTATTAGTACTAATCTTTACTATTAGTCATATTCTTACAATTTATGTGTATGTTAAGTAAAGGGGGACAGTATTTGTGTGTGTGTTAAAATGTGTTTTACTTTGCCTATATATATATATATATATATATATATATATATATATATATATATATATATATATATATATATATATATATATTCAATGTAAATTCTGATAATCATAATTAATAGATCGCAATTACAATTCCAAGGGAATAATCGGTTATTGTGATTTTTGTCATAATCATGCAGCCCTAAGGTGAAGAAACCTGTTTATTATTTATTCATTTGATTTTGCAACTGTTCACTGAAATAGCCTGTTTCAATAAAACTACTTGTGATGTCATATTTGGCTTTGACTTTGACTGGACATTTGCTCTCACTATGCGGAAAAAATATCGGGATATATATCGTATATCGATATTCAGCCTAAATATATCGGGATATGACTTTTGGCCCATATCGCCCAGCCCTAATGGTAACCATAATGTTTTATATTTTGGATCGCAATCGCCAAAACGCACCAAACGGCTTCATGTTTTTACTATTATCTAATTTCATATCATCATAACGAATGGAAACATTTAAAGTAACTTGATAATCAATATATTTTTCTCTAGTGTAGTTGTTACTGAAATGTTTTGGAAGATTTATAAGCTGCTATAGGTTATTGTTATTATTTTATGCAGCACTGCGCATAGCCTATGCCTACAAGGCACAACAAACCTGGTGTTCATTATATTATATATTGTTGGAAACATTTGTGTGTGTGTGTGTGTGTGTGTATTCTGTGAATGTTAAAAAGCAATTTTAACCAGAAAAATCTAAAATTTATTCCCAAAAATCATGCAGGCCTTTCTCTTGATATCAGTATGTTCACTTTTTTTTTTCTTTCAGGGCCCTGATGCCACTGAGTCCTGCTGACTTCAATATTCACACGAGTCTCTGGAACATGAACATGGTAAAGTGAAAATCAAACACCTTGGAAATGAAAACTATGTACAATGTTTTTAGGAATGGCACAAAGGTCTCTGTCTTTGGATCATTGTTTTCAATAAGTGCTTTTTTGTCATTTGTTGTATATCTTTGGATTATGTTGTGTTGTAAATAAATCCAAACAATCTAAAAGCCATTCTTTTTTAAATCTCCTCATTCTTTGTGCAAGGTTGCTCAGAATGACAGGGCCTGATAGCTCCCAATAGGGCCGTTAGGGGAGGGTCTTTGTCTTTCTCAGGTGTGAAAAGCTTACATATTAATAACCTCCGCATAAAGCTTTTTTCACACAAAACACGTCGTAAATTTTTTACATCAATATATTGTCTTCTCTGAATGAGAAGTCAGGGTGATTTTCACATAGTTTTAGAGCAAATATTCTAGGCTACGTCATACAATTTTTAAAAGTCTTGTGAACAAATAATCAGTATGGGTTTCATGGCCTTATTTCAGTGAGAATTTTTTTTTGTATTTTCACAAACCACGCATAAATGTAATTATCTCAAAACTACAAACTTTTATATACATGCTGCTGATATATTATTGTAGCAGAGTTTGTGCTGAATACAGTGTAATCAGACTTTATCCATGAAAATGTCACAAGTAACAGAAATAACCACAAATGTCAGAGCATGTCAGAACACCTCCAGGGCCAGAAAACAGCTCAGACCCCAGAGGGTTAACCTCATCTTTTGTGGTCAAAAGTTTTTTGCATTCATACAAGCAGCGTGTATGGTATGATAGGTTGCGTTCAGATTATGTTGCCTTGGCAAATCGCGCTATACTGCCGTTGTCGACCATGTACCTTTGTAAAAATGGGTATTTAGCACTTACTAGCATGAAGAACAAATATAGACACAGACTGTGCATAGAGATCGATTTAACCCTCTGAGGTCTGGGGTGTTTTTGGGGTCCTTGAGATGTTCTGACATGCCCTGACATTTGTGCTTTTTTCAGTTGCTTATAAACATATCAATGGCAAAAAAACAATTTCACTCTATTTAGCACAAACAGGACTACCATGATATGTGAGCCACATGTATGTACATGTTTTCATTTTTGAGAGAATAATGTTTATGCATGGTTATTGAAAAAACTAAAAATGAAAGTTTCTGAAATAAGGCCACAAAACACATACTAAATATATGTCAGTAAGACTTTGTCGTCACCTAGAGTTTTTCTTCAAAATGATGTGAAAATCATCCTGCCTAATCATTCACATAAAACGATACATTGATTTAAGTTTTGTGAAACACTTTTAGTTTGGAAAGGCAATATGCGGATGGGGCGTAAACGATCATGCATATTTAGTAGTTCACACCTGATGAGACAATGCCCCTGCATACTTAATGAGCCATTCATTCAGGTGTGTCACCTATAGCTAACTTAAATAGACAAGCTTCATAAAAATGATCATTCTAGAAGAAAATTTCAGATGGCATTTAGAGGCTTTTGCATCTGAACTCTTCATATACACACACACACACACACACACACACACACACACACACATATATATATATGCATACACATATATATATATATATATATATATATATATATATATATATATATATATATATATATATATATATATATGTTTTTATATATATATATATGTATATGTGTGTATATATTTATACACAAATATAAATTTTATTTATATTTTTTTATATACATTTTTTTTTCACAAATTGTGCTTGCAAATTGTATAATATCCAAGGTAAACATGTCTAGTAATTGTGCAGTTAATTCTCATACTGTATTTTCAGTTTTGGAATATTTATCCTCTCCCCAAATTTGTTTCTAATAAAACACAATACAAATTATTTAAAGAAAAAAATTATATTTACCTTTTAATAGTTTGTTTACATCTACCTTGTAAATATATTTTTTTTATTAAAAAGGTTACAATTACAACAACAATTCAAGTGTAATCTTACAGTGGACTACACTAACAGAGAGAAGGCAGAACTCGCTTTGTGTTTATTTTTCTTTATTTGGCAAAAAGCACAACACTTTGTTTTTATTGTGAGTATACACAAAAATAAAACACATTTAACAGAATCGATTGGTATATGAAACTTGTTTGTAAAATCAAAGTAAAAAGAGTATTTCGGGTCTCAATTCAACTGATAAGGAAAAAAGCGAGCAGATCACGCCGGCGTGATTGCCGACCTTAGAGGGTTAAAGGGGTGGTAAAACACGATTTTACTTTTCTAACTTTAGTTAGTGTGTAATGTTGCTCTTTGAGCATAAACAACATCTGCAAAGTTACAACGTTTATTTTTTACAACGTCAATCGATTATTATTTTTTAATCGCGATTAATCGCATATTGTCATGAGTTAACTCGCGATTAATCGCATTTAATCACACATTTTTTTAATTGTTCTAAATGTACCTTAAATTAATACTTTTCAAGTTTGTAATACTCTAATCAACGTGGGCATGGATAAATAAAGATGCTTTATGCAAATGTATGTTTATTATTGAAACCATAGTCAATATAGAGCATAAGGATGAGATGTTTCAAAGGTCACAGATGTTTTTCAAAGAACTTGTTCATGTCTATTAGACACGTAGAAAGAACAAAACAAGTAATAAAAACTCAGTGAGTGTTTTAGCGCAATTTTCTGACGTCATGGGATCACAACACTAAGAGATAGTAAATGTTTTTATGTTTTTTTTTTTTGTTTTTTTTTGTGTGCGTTCCCGAGATTAGACCTTCCTTAACATAATGCCCGAAAACCCGAAGTCTCTAGGTGGTCTGGTTGAGGAGGAGATAGAAGTGCAAGATTGGTGCGCACAGACAGAACAGAAATCATGAGTTAACAATCGCAATTTTGTCCGTAGGAAAATTGCGCTAAAAATGGCAGGTTACCATTACTTCTCTTTCTTTGCACTGAGCAATTTACTAACACAAACATGTTTAGATTTTTGCATGATAGGGCAGCTCTTCTGAAAATGCTAAATGTACATTTATTATTTATTAGCCTATTACATTGTAGTTTGTCTCTCTCTGTGCCCATTTTGATGAAGCTAAATTCTCAATAAAACTGTTTTCATTGGTATATTTTACTGTTTCTGTTGTCAAACAACGGAATGAATTTGAAATGGTGACTGAAACGCGACCCATTAAGACATAACCAGCTCTCCCTTCCAAGATGTTAAGTTAACCTGTTAACCTGCAACCCCACTTTTGAAAAATCCCAAGAAATGACATACCCAAACTGAAACAGATACAGTTCATGAACCCTTTGTACTAAAAGCACAAGTATGATCTCATTTGAAAGCTGACACCTGGCAGTTTATTGTAAATGTATAATTAATTATTGTCATAATGACAAAAATTGTTATAAATAGCTTCAAAGTTTTGTAAAGTTATTAGAAATTTTTTTTTATGAAATATCTTCATGAAAATAAAATTGAAGTTGGCACTGGAGGGTATTCCAACCCAAATTTTTTGGGGGGTATTTTTATTTAAAGGAATTAATTATAAAAGCGATTTAAGGGAATAAAGAAAAAAAAGCTTATTGTATTAGTGAAATAATTGTAACTATTTGCAAATAATATTTTATTTTTTATTATGCATGCATTCTCTCTAAATGAATCAAAGAAATTATAGCATATTTTCAATTCAAAAAGGCTAAATTTAGTAAATAAATAAAAAAAAGTTGAGTAATTCGCGTCACCGGATACTGTCGGTAGTTGAACATTTCTATTGTAAAACAGTCAAATATTAAATGTTTTCCACTTACATTTTGCCAGGCATTCGTTCACTTCTTTAATCATTCTGACATTGAAGAGCTAGACCGCTGAACTTTTAGTCATCCTAACACCAAACAGAGCGGTGCGTAATGGAGCGCATCAGAACAGCATCAAGAATATCAAATACATTGCAGTGAATCTTTTATTTGCATCTTAAGTTTATAGGCAATAATAATGACAGGTTTGCGAAAGTGTAGAACTCGGCGAGCTCGCGCAAAACACATCTTCAGGACAGCGACTCATTTAAACGCCTCTGATTGGCCAATGCGTTCAACAGACATGTCAGTGATTGGCTACAATGCTCAACGCTGCCGTACGCCGTGTGTGCGCTACGGTTTCTGTCTCGCATGCGTGCTCGCTCTAGATTCCGGGAGATTTGAACTAATTTGCGCCATAAATAGTGGTCCATCCAGTAGTTAAGAGCCTGAATTGTTTATAGTAATTCTGAAATTTAGTGCACACGAGTGAAAAAAAATACAGCACAGAAGAATGTCTAATTTAGCGTGAGATTTCTTTGTTAAGCGTGAGAGCGTGAGATTGAGGCTGAATGCGTGACTGTCACGCCAGATGCGCAGGGCTGCCAACTCTCACGCATTGAGTGTGAGACTCACGCAATTGACACTTTTCACACGCTCTCACGCCACACATCCATTTTCTCACGCACAGAAAAATTGCGGAGCAAAGGGGTACTTTTAATATTAAACTAATTCTCAGCTCTTAGATTCCGTCAATTTTATTACGAAATTCATACAAAAATACGTTTGGCGCTTGTAAATGTGACGTGACAGATCGCTGAGCGCCTCAGTTCAAGTGCACATGAACCGATCATCTGTTACTTTTTTATTTAAAGATACAGTACAACTTACCGAAAGTATACATAATATCGACCACTCGTGGATTTTTCAACCACTGAAAGAGGTCAATATATAACAGCAGGAGAACAATTATGTCACATAACGTTACATTTACCTCAGGAAAACCATTTAATGACCATGTTAATTGAATAGAAAAAATAGCTAGAGAGGAGATTTTGCTGAGCACTATATTACATATTTATTATATTTTTACTTATGCCATTAAATAATTGTTATTATAACAAAAACTGCATTATATTTAATTTGTTATTTTTAACCTTTAATAATACCAGCAGATTATGCCTTCTATGTTTACAGCATTAGGTGAGATTTAAATTTTTTTTAAAATAAACATGTATCCAAATGAGTCAATATTGAATCAAAATCGGAATCAAATCACAAGAATGGAATTGAAATCTTGAAATTTTTGTCAAGCAATAATAAAAACTGTATAGCCTACTACCAGTCATTGTACAATGTAAACATTGTAACATGTTGTCACTAAACTTCATCAAATTCTATTTAGTTACCAAATGTTTTTTGGTAACTAAATACCAAATCCCCCCCCCCCCCCCAAAAAAAATCTCACTCCAAGCTAAACTCAAAAGTTGGCAGCCCTGGATGCGTGAGAGTTGGCAACCCTGAGTCACTAATTTCTTTTCTCAAAGTTCACCCTTACATTTTAAACTGTATCAAATGCATTTCTTGAATAAAGAAACATTTCAGTAAGCATTCAAAAAATAATAAAAATATAACTTCTAGGGGGCAGGTGCACCTAGGGCTAGCTAGCATGTTAGCTTAGCACACCATCAATACACGACAATTTATGAGATTAAAACCATGTTTGTGCTTATAAACTTACTTTATAAAGCAAATCGAGTATTTTAAATAATTTTCTGTGATCTAATTTGGCTTCAGATAAAAAAATCAGACAGAAAATATACTATTGGATAGTGTTCTGCACAACGATTCTATATAGATTAGCATTACATTATAAATATAATCTATTATTATGGAAATACCTGGCATGGATTGAAAAACACAGGTAACTCAAATATCATAGCAAACATGTTTATTGTCTTCAAAATGTCTGTATCTGCATGTTACAGCCATAGTTACAGCGCGATCTCTTGTTTTTTTTTTTTTTTTAATGGCAATTCCTTAATATTTTTATTGGCAATAGGCGTACACTTGTGCTATACATGTCCTTCCATTCAAACGAACAGCCTTTCTCCAAGGATCGGCCATTTTGAGCGCAGTTTGTAGTTTTTTTTTTTTTTTTTTTAAATTCAAATTTACAAACAAAATAGGTATTGAACAGACAATTTGAACTTACAAGTTTCAAAGGCAGACATAATTACAAATTATAACAAGTAACAGCGACAGAGTTTCAAATCAAATATGCAATCAAGACAGACAAAAAATAAATACAGTAAATAAAATGATAAAAAACAATAAATAAATAAATGGATAAAATAATAAACAAATGAATAACATTTATGTGAGAGTAGGTCCTTGCAAGGGGTAAGGATTTAAAGTGCACTTAGCTCATTGAGGAAATTTGCTACTGTAGAAGCTTTTACATTTGAAAGGGTGCAGAGTGAAGCAGCAAAAGCTTTAATATCATTAGCAAAGTGAGGAAAGGATGGGGGGGTTTTCAAAAATCTGCATTTATGAATGAAATACTTAGCAAGTTCAAAAAGATTATTAACTAAATAGTATTGTGGACAATCCTTCTTAAGTACACCAAACTTAATTTGTTTGTATTCAATGGGATTTGCACATGTAATAATGCATGACATTTTACTGTACAATTGAGACCAAAACAATTTTGAGTGATTACAATGATAAAAAATATGATCAGTGGTTTCAATACTCGTTTCACAAAACTGACAAGAGTTTTCTCCAATATCAAATTTAGATTTTAAGAATGCTTTAGAAGGGTATATGTCATTTATAATTTTAAAATGAACATCTTTCATTTTAGGAAGACTTGGAAAGGTAAGATAGTTCATTCTCAGTTCCTTCACCTCCTCCAGGCTAAAATCTTTGAAAATATAGTAACGTTTAATTCTATTTGGATGAAGTCTATCAATAAAAACACTTCTGATATATTTGTTGTTGCATTTATGATCTCTAATAGATAATTCACCCAGAGAAAGAGAAGGGAGAGAGAAAGTCACAGAATAGTGTGAAAGAATACTCTTTACTAGTAATACTATGTTTTTGGGTATGGCATTTACAATTGTGTAAAACTCTTTAGGATGACATACAAATTCATGTTTCAAACAAAATTCATTGTAATTTAAAACATTACCATAGCTGTCCATCATGTCCAGCAGGGAAAAAATATTATATTGAATCCAATTTTCATAAAATAAAGATTTGTTATGGTGTAAGATAAAGCGATTGTTCCAAATACAGGTTTTGTGTGGACTAAAATTGTGGGAGAAAGCTAACTTCCAATAAAGGAGAACTTGTTGATGGAATGCAGACAATTTAAGAGGTAATTTGTTCAACTCAAAATCACATCTAATTAAAAATTCCAAACCACCTACTTTCTGAAATATTGAAGAAGAAACAGTAAACCATAAGCCGTTTGCATTACAAAGAAAAGATTTTAACCACTGAGTTTTTAAATCACTATTCATTATTTCTAAGTCAATAACATTTAATCCTCCTCCTTCGTAACTGTGAACTAAATCATTTTTGTTAATATAGTGAGGCTTATTTTTCCAAATAAAGTTAAATATTGCAATGTTACATTCTTTAAGTAAGTGAGGTGGGATAGCTAGCGAGGAGGCTGGGTAAACAAACCTAGAAAGCAGTTCCATCTTGGTTAACAAAACTCTTCCAAAGATTGAGATATCTCTTTGTATCCAATTATTGAGAATAACTTTAGCTCTTGAAAGATTTTTAACAAAATTTTCTTGGACGCTTAAATTGCTATCTCCAGTAATAGTTATCCCCAAGTATTTTACAGATGTTTTTATCGGTATGTTACATAAAGAGTCTAGTTCACTGCCATGAATTGCAAATAACTCACATTTATTTAAATTTAAATGTAGGCCTGATGCTTTGGAGAACAGATTAATAAATTGGATGGCTTTATCAATTTGATATTGGTCCTTTAAAAAGATCACTGTATCATCGGCTAATTGACTGATACCAATTTGTTTTCCGAACACACTCAATTTGTCAAAGTCACTGTTTTTATCTATCAAAATAGCAAGCATTTCTACCGCTAAGATGAATAGGAAAGGGGAAATGGGACAACCTTGTCTTATTCCTCGTGAAATATTAAATCTTTGGGATGTTCCAAATGATAATGAGATAGAACTGTTGATGTCTTTATATAACATTTTTATAAAAGAAATAAATTTATTGCCAAAACCAAACTTTTCGAGGGAGTTAAATATGAAATTATGTTCAATCGTATCAAATGCTTTCTTGAAATCTAAAAAAAGTATATATCCGTCATCCTCAATCCATTCGCAATAATCCAAAATATCTAATATTAATCTGATGTTGTTATGTATTGATCTACCTTTTATAAAACCAGATTGTGATTCACTAATTATTTGACTAATGTTTTTCTTGAGTCTATTGGAAAAAATATGAGCTAGAATTTTATAATCACAGTTCAGTAGAGTGATAGGACGAAGATTATCTATAAGTCGTGCGTCTTTCCCTGGTTTGGGGATTAGAGTAATTAAACCCTGTTTCATAGTCGAAGATAGGGAATTATTTTGTATACACTCGAGAAAGGCTTGAAACAATAGTTCTCTCAGATCTTCCCTAAAGAATTTATAAAATTCTGAAGAGAGGCCATCAGGGCCTGGGGATTTCCCTGCAGATAATTTATCTATTGCTTTATCTAATTCCCCTATTGTAATGTCAGCCTCGCATAAGTCTCTAAATTCCTGGTCTAACTGCGGTATGCTAGTATGTATTTTGTCAAAGAGAGTATTACAGTCAGATGCTGAAAACGATGAGCTATATAAAGAACTATAGAATTGAAAAATCTCTGAGGAAATCATTTTAGGACAGGTATTTTCAACTCCATTCACATAAAGAGAATTTATGGTGTTCCCCTTCGAGGGAACTCGCACTGCGTCGTCGTCGTGACGACACTATGGGAACGCCCCCAGCGTAACGCATCTGAAGTATGAATGAAATCTGTCCAATCCTGATTGGTGCTGCGTCATGACGTAGTAGATGACGGCATACCCGGAAGCTACAAAGGGACGCCGGCTCAAACACACGTTAGCTTTTTGCTCTTCAGCTAAAGCGCTCTGTGTGAATTGTTTGTCCTATTTACTGTTGTTTGTCATATCAAGTCATCACAAGCATGTCTAGCGAGCAGTTCAGACGATGTGTGCATCCGTGTCCGCGCTATTTATCGGGCACGGACACACATCAGCTCTGTGTATATTGTCTGGGTGTGCAGCACGCTAGGGCGGCTCTCGAGGGAGCCGCCTGTAGCGAGTGTGATAAGCTGCCGCTCAGGGTGTTGCGCTCGCGGCTGGCCGTGTTCGATGAGGGCGGCCAAGCTCGCGAGCCCCGCGGTTCTGGGCCCGCCGTTGCTGAGGCAACGCGGCGCCGCAGATCGTGGGGCTCACAGATGGATCTTTCAGCGGGACTCGGGACTGATTCGTCATCTTCCCAGTCCTCGTCTGATGATTCAGATGCTCTCCCGCCTCGTGTGGAAGCCCGCGATGCGGCTTCTTCCCGCGAGGTGGAGGCACCGATGCTTCAGTTATCTGGCTCTGAGGGGTCAGATGCTTTGAGCATTGAGGCGGGTGTTGTGGAGCCCCATCCACCGCTTCACGCACCCGCTCAAGAGGAGCTGGTGGAGGTTTTGACCCGCGCTGTGGCCAAATTAAATATTAGTTGGCCACAAGAAGAACCTGTAATCCAGCCAGCCAGTAAGCTGGATGAAAGGTTTTTCAAGCGCCGGTCTCAACCTCCACGCCGGGGCCTTCCGTTTTTCCCTGACTTGCACAATGAGTTGTGCAAGTCGTGGGAAAAACCATATTCAGCCAGGCTCTCCAACCCCCCAGTGCTTGATTTTGCAAATGTACTGGGGGCGGCTGAGCGTGGCTATGGGACGATACCTCGGGTGGAGGAGGCTCTCGCGAGCTACCTCTCTCCCGAGGCCGCATCGTCCCTTAAGGCCCCAGTACTGCCCACTAAGCCGTGCCGCGATACATCAGCGCTGGTGGGCAGGGCTTATATGGCGGCCGGGCGGGCTGGTAGCTGTCTGCACACTATGGCGGTGCTGCAGGCCTACCAGGCCGACCTCCTTAAGGAGCTGGATGAGGGCCAGGGTCCCTCTCCAGAGGACATTCTGGAGCTTAGGAAGGCCACCGATTTGTCTCTCCGCATCACCAAGGAGACGGCCCGTGCCATCGGCCGCTCCATGGCTGGTTTGGTGTGTGTGGAGAGACATTTGTGGCTGAATTTATCGGGGATGAAAGAGAAAGAGAAACATTTTCTCTTAGACTCCCCGATCTCGCCTTCTGGACTTTTCGGCGGTGCGGTTGAGACCGTCGTCGGGAGGTTCCAGGAGGTGAGGAAGCAGTCGGCGGCCTTCCAGCAATATCTTCCCCGTCGCTCCAGCTCCTCGAGGAAGGCTGCCTCTAAAGGGCAGCCTCGGCCGCCTTCCAGCTCCTCGCACCGTCAGGAGCAAAAGGAGAGTGTCGCCACCCGCGCCCCTCCCGAGGGAGCCTGGCAAAGGAGGCGGCGCTCTCGAGGTAAGCCTTCGGAGCCTAAGGTCGATCTGAGGACCGTCCTTCAGGCGAAGAAGGCTTCCTCTAAGCGGTCCTAATTGCGGCCGGACCGCTGAGAGCTGCCCCCCCCGGGATGGAGCGATCGAGGTCGCCTCCCTCCCGGAGCTCTCGGGAAATCAGTGCTGTGTTCCCGCCGTCCAGTACGCTTCGGGCCACACTGATTTCCCGCGCACGCACGCCGCTCCAGCCGCCTCAAATAAGACCTGCGGCTGGGCAGCGAACGCGTACGCACACCGAAAATCATTCTCGACTGCTCCCTGCCGGTCAGCCGCTTCAGGGGGTCGGGAACGAGGCTCGGTTGACACCCGAGGCCAGCCTCGAGAGGCTGGTTCCCTTAGTAGATTATCTCGGCGCATGGTCATGCCTTCCGAATATATCTGCGTGGGCCCTGCGTACTGTAGAGCTGGGTTACAGACTGCAGTTCAGCTCCCCTCCCCCGAAGTTCAACGGGGTGGTCTGGACTGTGGTCGGCCCAGAGCAGGTTCGGGTTATGGAACAAGAAGTTCAATCCCTGTTGGTAAAAGAGGCCGTAGAACGTGTTCCTCTGCCACACAGGGAGTCCGGGTTCTACAGCCGGTACTTCATAGTTCCAAAGAAGGATGGTGGGTTGCGTCCAATAATAGATCTCAGGCACTTGAATCGTTCTCTGAGGAGATTCAGGTTCAAGATGCTCACAATTCCAGCCATCGTGAGTCAGATCCAGTTCGAGGACTGGTTCGTCACGATAGATCTGAAGGACGCATACTTCCATATCTCCATCCTTCCATGTCACAGGAAGTTCCTGAGGTTCGCTTTCGGGGGCGAAGCGTACCAATATCGGGTTCTTCCCTTTGGCCTAGCTCTTTCCCCTCGCACCTTCACCAAGTGCATGGATGCAGCGCTGGCTCCGCTGAGACTCCAGGGCATTCGTGTACTCAATTACATCGACGACTGGCTAATATTAGCCAAGTCGTACGATATGGCAGTTCGACATCGAGATGTCGTTCTCGCTCATATCAGGTGCTTGGGGCTGAGACTCAACACGAAGAAAAGCGTGTTGACGCCCTCCCAGAGGACTACGTTCCTGGGAGTGGTATGGGACTCCACGACGATGCGGGCACAAATGTCTCCTGCTCGGGTGGGTTCCATACAGGCGTTGGTCTCCAGAGTGAAGCTAGGCCACAACCTCACTGTGAAGCAGTTTCAAATACTGCTGGGGCACATGGCGGCAGCGTCCAGCGTCATACCTTCTGGCCTGCTGCACATGAGACCCCTACAGTGGTGGTTGAGAGCCAAGGGGTTTTCCCCGAGGGGAAATCCGTTCCGTATGATCAGAGTAACGCGCAGATGCCTTCGTTCTCTCGTCATATGGAGGAAACCTTGGTTCCTGTCCCAGGGACCAGTGCTGGGAGCATCATGTTGCCGGAAAACCGTTTCAACAGATGCCTCCCTCACTGGTTGGGGCGCGGTCATGGACGGCCACTTTGCGAGAGGTCTGTGGGAGACCCGGCACTCTTCCTGGCACATCAACTGCCTGGAAATGCTGGCGGTCTACAAAGCTCTGAGGAGCTTTTTCCCAGACCTCCGCGGCCACCATGTCCTGATACGCTCAGACAACACTTCTGTAGTCGCGTATCTGAATCATCAGGGGGGTCTGAGGTCGCGCCCTCTATGCAGACTGGCGCACCAGATCCTTCTGTGGTCCCAGGGGAAACTGTCGTCTCTCAGAGCGATGTACGTCCCCGGGGACCAAAATCAGGGAGCAGACGTCCTGTCGAGGCAGGGGCTGAGGCCCGGGGAGTGGCGACTCCACCCAGAGGTGGTGGAAGCCATGTGCGTGAGATTCGGCCCAGTGGAAGTGGATCTGTTCGCGTCTCGAGAGACGTCCCACTGCCCACTGTGGTTTTCTCTCAGGCATCCAGCTCCGCTGGGGTTGGATGCCATGATGCAGACGTGGCCGAGGCTGCGTCTGTACGCATTTCCCCCGATCGCTCTGCTCCCGGGAGTCTTGGAGCGGGTTCGCCGAGAGGGGGTCAGTCTACTTTTAGTAGCACCCCGCTGGCCGACCCGAGTTTGGTTCTCGGACATTATAGCTCTGCTAGACGGCCTCCCGTGGCAGGTCCCTCTGAGGAGGGATCTGCTGTCTCAGGCAGGGGGCACAATACTTCACCCCCGGCCAGAGCTGTGGAACCTTTGGGTCTGGCCCCTGAGGGGGCTCGGTACCTAGAGGCTGGCCTGTCGGCAGACGTTGTCGAGACCTTACTCAGCTCCAGGGCTCCCTCTACCAGGAGACTGTACAGCCTGAAGTGGAATGTGTTTTCCACTTGGTGTAGAGAGCGTGAGGTGGGCCCAGTTAACTGCCCAGTGGCTTCAGTGCTGGAGTTCCTCCAAGGTCGTTTCTCCGCCGGTCTAACCCCGTCCACACTAAAGGTGTATGTGGCTGCCATTGCGGCTTTCCACTCGCCTGTAGGTGATGGGCCTTTGGGGAAGCACCATCTGGTTGTACGTTTCCTCCGTGGGGCTCGGAGGATGAGGCCTGCGGCTCGCTCCAGAGTTCCAACCTGGGACCTGGCGGTGGTACTTGAAGGGTTGGCTGAGGCCCCCTTCGAGCCACTGGAGTCGGCTGAGGCAAAGAACCTGACCCTTAAGGTGGCCTTTCTCCTTGCTATCACCTCTCTGAGGAGAGTGGGGGATCTCCAGGCCTTGGCTATAATGCCAACTTGCCTGGAGTTTGCCCCTGGCGGAGTTAAGGCCATCTTACACCCTAGACCGGGCTATGTGCCCAAGGTGCCATCTAATGTGGCACGGTCAGTGGTTCTTCAGGCTTTTCATCCTCCACCTCACGTGACGGCGGAAGAGGGGAGACTTCACCTGCTCTGCCCAGTCAGAGCCCTGAGAGTGTACCTTGAGAGGTCCTCTCAGTGGAGGAAGTCAGACCAGTTGTTGGTGTGCTTTGGTTCACCCAAGAAGGGGCTGCCTGCATCCAAGCAGACAATCAGTAATTGGATTGTTCAGGCTATAGCCACAGCTTATCAGGTGCGCAATCTGCCTTCACCTATAGCTGTGAGGGCTCATTCTACCAGGAGCATGGCCTCCTCGGTAGCCCTCCTTTCTGGAGCCTCGCTTCAAGATATTTGCGAAGCGGCTGGGTGGGCCACTCCGCACACCTTCATAAGATTTTATAGTCTGCAACTCCCTGTGACGCCTGGCGCCAGAGTGCTCGCGTCCTAAGTGTGCCTGGTCTTCCAGCTTCACACTAGGGTGGCGTGCTTACGGTGTGGCATAGTGGGCATTGCGTTCCCATAGTGTCGTCACGACGACGACGCAGTGCGAGTTCCCTCGAAGGGGAACAAGGGTTACAGTCGTAACCCGAGACGTTTTTCTCTTGTCGCCTTTTTTCAAGTCTACAAAAATAGTTATTACTTTTTTCCCCTTTCTCTATCCATCTTGCTCTAGATCTTACATATGCTCCTTTAGCTTTTTGAATATATAAATTATCAATTTTGGACTGCAAGGATAGAATTTGCAATTTGGTTTCATTGTCCATCTCACTTTTATTACATAAATTGTTTAGTTCTATTGTCAATTCTAACTCCAATTGTGTTCTGGCCTTACTAAGATTTTTACTAAATTGTATAGAAAATTCACGAATCTTGTGTTTTAAATATTCCCATTTACTTATGAATGAGGTAAGGTCTTTAAGCGCTGCTACATCATTAATTATAGATTTAATTTGCAAGCAAAAGTTTTTGTGTTTTAATAAATCGGTGTTGAATTTCCAGTAACCCTTGTTACGTGATTCTCTTTTGCCTGAGTAGAAGGATATAGAGATGCAACAGTGATCTGTTAAAGGTGCCGCGGATATTGAGA
Organism: Squalius cephalus; assembly: GCF_949319135.1. Classification (NCBI taxonomy): domain Eukaryota; kingdom Metazoa; phylum Chordata; class Actinopteri; order Cypriniformes; family Leuciscidae; genus Squalius; species Squalius cephalus. The sequence continues at coordinate 45,131,388 of NC_137129.1, forward strand.
TATCTTTGATAAAGTTAGACAGGTTAGATGAGGTTAACCAATAATCAATTCTCGATTTGGAAGTCCCATTAGCTTTGAACCAGGAAAATTGCTTAAGATTTGGATTCCCATCCCTCCAAGCATCCACTACATTATTATTTAAACAAAAATTAAGAAGGTGAGGATTTGGGTGAGAGGTGTTAAATTTGGGCGGAAAGCGATCTAATGCTTCATCCATAACCATGTTGAAATCTCCTCCTATAATAATATTATCAGTAAGATACACATGTTTAAATTCAACCAAAGAGTCAGAAATTTCAGATAGCAATTTGTTGTTTAAAGGAACACTATTGTAACCATATACATTGAATAAAATAAACAAAACATCATTAATGTTTAAAACAACTGAAGCCCAGTGGCCATTTGAGTCTGTCTTTACCTTCACAATTTTACCAGGTAGGTTGTTGAACAGTATTGCCACTCCGGCAGAGTGAGTAGAGGCATGGCTGAAGATGATTTTGTCCCCCCATTGACTTGTCCAGAACTTCACGTCATCAGGGTTGGAGTGTGTTTCTTGTAAAAATATACAGTGTGAGTTTTTGTTTTTGCAAAAAAGAAAGAAAGCTTTTCTTTTGATAGAGTTACGGAGACCCCTTGCGTTTAGAGAAATACAAGAAAAATGTGATTTCACTGAGAACATTTAACGAATTAAGACAATAAATGAATAAAATGTGAAAAAAAAAAAAAAAAATAGGATATGAAAAGATAAACAGTCAAATACGCAATGTAACGTGCTCTATAGATTCTATAGAACACAGAACGTCTCTCTCAAACAGAGCACTATAACGAGATCTCGCTCAACAGCGAAACAAAATTCAAACCATCCCATTTAACACTTCTTGCACGCGCAAGGGAAGATGAATTGGAAAGTTATTGAAATCAACCATCCTTAACGATCCGGCTACCCTCTATGTAACCATAGGGACCACGGTAGTATGCTTTCTTCCCAGCAGCTCTTGCCTCACTGATCCTCGGCCATAGTGCAGCACGGGCTTCTCGATCTCCCTTGGATAAATCTTCGGTGAACTTTATTCCCCTGGACTTACAAACATCTGAGATTTTGGTAGAGCGCCAGAACTCGTCTCTGTATTTTCGCATGCAGAATTGAATGATCACTTGCCTGGATCTATCCTTCGTCTTGGGACCAACGCGGTGGACTGTATCCACGATGTCTTCAAGTTTATGATGCAGATGTGGAGCAATTTCGGCTAACAGTGAGACGACTTCTCTTCGGATATCTTCACCTGCTATTTCTTTCATTCCGATAACTCTGAGGTTCCACCTTCTTTTGTAGCGTTCGAGCTCCGACGTGCGGCTTATCAGATCTGCTTGTGAAGTGATAACAGAGGTGAGTTGCTTGTCGAACGAGTTGATTCTAGTTTTACAGTCCTTTATTTCCGCCGCGTTGAATTCCACAGCTTTTGTCAGGTTTACGATCATTAGACTGTTCTCAGTAATCTTCTGCTCGATGCTGCTCAGCTTCACGTCTTGTAGGTCAAATCTGGCAACTAAAGTTTCCAAAAGCGCGGAGTTCGAAATTTCTGGGTTTACTTCACCTTTTTGTTTCTTGGCTGAGGCTTTAGTTGGGGTGTTCTGCAAGGAGGAAGATTCTTTGCGTTTCTCTTTGTGATCAGAGTGGTCGACTTCCATGAGGTATCCATGTTCGGCTAGAGCATCCGAGGCTTTAACAACTTTCTGTCCTCCTGGGATGACTATCTTTGGGTTATTAGAAGCCTTTTTAGCTGACATAGTCTATTTTCACTGATACACAACAATTGGGATGGTAAAAGGTTGAAAATTGTTATAAGATTCAAAATTTGCTGAAGAGCCGAGATAACCACATGTGCTTAGCCCGCCATCTTGTTCCCTCCAGCCACGCGCGATCTCTTGTTAGCTGTGTGTGTGTTCGAGGCTTCCTGGATTGTCACATGATTATGGCACTTCTTCATGTTCTAATACTGTGCACAGGGCGGCGAGGGCGCCCTCAGGCTATTGGTATGAATTGAAAACACATTAACAGAGTATGCAAACGCTCATAATGATTACATCGACGCATTTGGGTATAAATTCAATAAATATTATTCCTGTCTATAGAAATCTGATGTAAATCTATGAGAATCTATCAATATTTCTCCAAATATGCACATTTTTGAGCTAAAGCCCTGAGGGACGTTGTTTTGTGTATCGCTGTCATGACGACGGCACGGGAGTTTTTTTATGAATGAAAGCGGGCGCATAATTCATATCAAAGGTATCGACTCATTTTTTCATTTCATAACTCCTGACACAAATTAAGAAATAACTGTCGCTATAAGTTTCTCAGAATACAATAGTGGTCAAATTCTGAAACTTGAGTCTTATATCTTTTTAATGATGTATAGTTTGTCAAGGTATAACATTAAATCTGATAGTAACTTTGAACTATATATAAATAAAACCGCTTCAGAAACGGCTGATAGGGACTACGCGACATTCCTGCGGGCTTGCTGAGATCACTAAGCCCAATATTTACATAAACCCCTCCTCTGGGAACACAACACATAAAGGGGGCGAGGCTATTTTATGTTGCTTTGGAATAGAGTTATTGCGGTAGTAGAGTGTCGTTGCCGCTATGGCGTCGAAACGCTGTTATATTCACCCAGATTGCAGGTCCACTTTGTTCAGTCTTCCTAAGGACGGTTACAATTTATTTTTTAACTCTGTCCCTCATAATTATAATCCAAATGTTGCTCTCTGTGCTGCACATTTTCCGGAGGAAAGCTTCCTCAATCTACACGAGTTCAATGTAGGATTCACACAACGGCTTGTCCTGAAAGATCGAGCAGTTCCAACTTTAAAAACAGAAGCTGTTGTTTACAAGCCACAACCTGTAAGTAGGATTTTTTCATTGATGTGTTTTCCTGTAATAGTTCGTATTGTTAATTGTACGTAGCGAGGAAGTAAACAAAGGACAACGCTGTTTGGCTCCACAAACCAGTTTGTTAAATGCTAATGTTAATTCATACTTATCCGACAAACACATACAAACTTCTGTTTAATATCACCAGCGCAGCGAACTGGAATGTTTGAGGTTGTTGTCGTTTCACTGTAAATTATTCTTTGATTATAGCTTTTATGTATTGTTTATCTACAGGCATGCTAAACATGGTTTGTGTTTGATTTTGCTACTGTTGTAAAGCCAATGTTTAGTGTTCGTATTGGGTTAATAGTTCTGGCGACAGATATTTAGCTACAATCGTTTTAAATATACAAAAGTAACAGTGTCATATAGCGATCACAATAGATCTGCAGTCTTAAAAAAAACATACCTTTCTGAAACGTCCTTTAACAGCCGTTCTTGAACCGGTTCCGCTCGATTCTCTCCACTAACATTCTCTGGGTCTGATTCGGGCTCAAACTGGTAACTTATGAGAATATTAACGCCGTTGTTTACTGAAGCAAAAACTACCGGTAAGGGGCGTTTCCGAAACAACGTGCACTTGGCGGTTAGTGAATCATCCTACCGTTTTACAAGGAGGGACAGAGCAGTGTAGAAAAATGGTTAAATATGTGAAAAATAATGCGAATTTTTAAAAACGAATCATGAACACATGTTACAGTGAACCCCACAAACACAATCAAGCCTTCGAAAAAAGGTATTTTACCACCCCTTTAAGATTCAAACTCTTGAAAGTTTCAAAGTTCCTGTGATCACATTACGAATATCCTCACGATTGAAAATGTGACATTGATTTTATACAACAGTTCAACAAATGAAAGGTATTAATATTAAGTGAGGTTCATTTTAAACACAGTATTGTCAGTATTTTTTGCAACAAAATAATAGCTACGAAATCCACAGCAGTGTTGGTGAAAGAATCTGCAGCTTTAAATCAATGATTCAATGATTTGTTCATAATTACAGTCACTTGCTTTGTTACTGAATGAATGAATGACTCGATGACTCACTCATAAAGACATTGACTTACTGCCACCTACTGGCGGTTTTAATTTAAAATTTAAAAGCATAATTTTGTTGTTACCATCACTGCAAATTTCTCTATTGAAATTTGTATTTAATTAAAGCATTATTTATTTTCTAAAGGTATCTGTAAAGGTAGAAAGTGCACTGGAAAAATATTAGGGCTGGGACGATACAACTATCTCCCGAGTCGATATTATCACGATACTTGGGTGCCGAATCGATATGTATTGTGATATTTTTCAGAATTGCGATTCTACAAGTATTGTGATTCGATATTGCAATTTTTTTATTTATTTTTTAACACTAGAAAAGTTAAATCATACACTTATACAGACTGTACATGATGTATAAGATGAGACATATTTACAAAAACAATTCATCATATTTTTCTCACTTATTTTAGAAACATACAGTACTACATTCTCTTTAATAAATGATTCAATAACAAATACATTTTTAACAGTCACTTGTCGCGACCTTGTGGCGAAACAATGTAATCGATAAATGCGTTGTTTTAAGCGCCAAATCAATAGCTGATTTACTCTATTTTGATCGCTATCATAGACATCAGTGTTTATATTTGAACTTTAAACTTTTATCCCAGTACTTCTATGATAATTTGAACTATTGTATCACAGAAATAATGACAGGCTACTATGAGGAAAAGACTGCTGTTTCATGACGACTCTCTCTGGGTCAGCGGCAACACAGATCTGAATGTTGCGATATGATTTTGTCAAAGGTTTAATAGACAGACGAAATGGAAGAAGATCATGGGGGTGTTTGAATGGAGATCACAGTCTTTTAAAGATGAATCGTGCAGCTCTACTGTCTTATCTCTCTCTCAGCATATGAGTAGCGAGGGCTTTTCTATGCATTCAGACTCAATAGCTTTCTTTGTTATCTCTCGTTATCTTTGTTATCTTTGAGTGTTGAGTGACGTAATATAAGTGGACGCGTGTCACTCAACACTCACAGATAACGACACATTTCATCCTCTGTTGAAACGAAAGTGGCTAACTTCAGTCAACCTCATCTACAAGCAAGGGCAAATATAAAGCAATTTAATTTGAATTAATATTGATTCTGTAATAAAAAGAATCGATTTTAAAATCGTTTAAAAAAAATCGCGATACCTAGGTGAATCGATTTTTTTCTCCCAGCCCTAGAAAATATTGTCCCTTTCTGAAAAAGGTGTGACTGCAGAGATGTACGCAAAAGGATGTTAAAAGCCTTAGGCATGCCACTCTAAAAAGTTTGAGAACCACTGGTCTATATGATATCCATTTAAACAACATAAACTAAACAATATACAGACTGAAATCGCGAAATGGCCTTAAACAATATTAAATTGTGAGCGAAACTTCTCGGCAATGAACAGGGCAAGTGATTTTAAACCATAATGCAAGAAAGCACAATTTGAAAATTGTCAGTTAATCTTCTCTTGTGCTATCTTCCAAAATGGTTATGTAAGTTTGTTTCTATTTCAGATCAAAACTGACATGTGAAATAAACTTCAAGGAGAGCACCTTGCTGCACGCTTAAGCATTAGTAAACGCTCCTGTCCCTGAAGCCGATCCGTACAGGCAGGCCTTAGAAAGTTGTTTTCAAAGCAGAGAAAAATTAATTGCTCAGACAGAAACTGTCAACTTTGTAAATAGTTTTCATTATGAAAATATTTGTTCAAGCTTGTAGTAAAATTGTAGGAATTTATGCATAATATGAATTTCTACATTTTCTAAATTATTTGTTAAGGATATTGAGTATTGTCTGTAATAAATAGAGTTCATAAACCTTTGTTTGACTAGTTTATTCTGAACCCGCTCAATAAGCGCCGCTTCGCCCTGCCCACCACAAGTACATTCTCAACCTGTGGGAAACACTGATATATACAAAAAAAGTTTATTATCAAGTAATTGAAAAGAATTTGATGAAGATTAAACATCCTTTTCAAAGCTTCTGAGGTCATTTTACTTTTAATAGTTTTTGATAGTGTTTTATGGTGCGTATTTCTAGACACTTTTATCCTTATGTTGATTATTCTCAGGTTAGGTAAAGTACATCAAATCTGTCCTAAATCACAAGCATCTGAATTTTCATTCTCACAATCTATAGGTCAGAAGACTTCTTTGTGGTCTGTTCAGTTCAGTTTTTTAGAAATCAAAGACTTTTGTCTAGCAAGCTTCTTAGTTTCAATTAAATATAATTTTATTATTTACAGATTAACTAGTTTACAAAAAGGCATACTTGTAACAGGACAATTGCATATTTTCCACAACAATAGTTATAAGATTGGATGATGTGAAGAGGTGACAACTGCTTTCATATAGAAATCTGTTGAGGAGAAATTCATATATATCTTATCATTTATATTAGTGTTTCCTGAACTGAGAGACTGAAGAGTGTCATTGATCTCTACAGGTTGAGGGATTGTGGTGTTACAGATGAAGGTTGTGCTGCTCTGACTTCAGCTCTGAGATCAAACCCCTCACACCTGAGAGAACTGAGTCTGTCAGGGAATATAGTAGGAGATTCTGGAGTCGAACAGCTTTCTGATCTACTGCAGGATCCTCACTGTAAACTGGAGAAACTGTGGTAAGATTTTATAAAAGTCTCAACATTGTCTGTTTCTCTCCTGTGGTGAATAATGAATGATATACAACAATAATATATACAAAAAAGGTTTACCATCAAGTAACTGAAAAGGATGTTTAATATTCAGTGGATTTTTTCCAAAGCTTCTGAGCTCATTTTACTTTTGAATGTTTTTATAGTTATAAACATGATTGAATGATGTGAAGAGGTGACAACTGCTTTCATATACAAATCTGTTGAGGAGAAATTAATATATATCTTATCATTTATATCAGTGTTTGCTGACCTGAGAGACTGAAGCATGTAATTGTTCTCTACAGGTTGAGGGATTGTGGTGTTACAGATGAAGGTTGTGCTGCTCTGAGATCAGCTCTGAGATCAAACCCCTCACACCTGAGAGAACTGAGTCTGACAGGGAATAAAGTAGGAGATTCTGGAGTCGAGCAGCTTTCTGATCTAATGCAGGGTCCTCACTGTAAACTGGAGAAACTGTGGTAAGATTTAAAAAAAATTCCCAACATAGTCCTCTATTTTAATGGTAAATAATGATTGCCAAATAAATAAATAAATAAATAAATAAATAAATAAATAAATAAATAAATATACTGTGAAATTACTAATGGAAATGTTTATTTTTATTTTCATTAGATTTTTTCCAATGTGTCTGACATCATTTTACAATATTAATGATAGATTAAACATGACTGGATGATGTAAAGATGTGACAGCCGTGTTCATATACAGATATGTTGATGATTTTTGGGTACTTGCATAAAAAAAAATATTATTTGGTTACACTTTATTTTAAGGTGTCATTGTTACAGTGTAATTATATATTTAAGTACTGAGTAATATTAAGCAACTACATGTACTTACTATAGGGTTAGGGTAGGATTAGGATTTGGTTGAGGGTTAGTTATGTGTAATTATGCATAATTTACCTGTTATTACTATGGTAAGTTCATGTAACAGATGTAACAAGGACACTTAAATAAAATGTTATCGAATATTCTTGTAATTTTTATGATATGGAAACTAACTAATCAAGCAGTTTGTAGAAGCGGGTCTGAACCTCAGACTGGACCTGTTAATGGTGCCGTGGATTAAGTCTCTGATTGTGAAGTTCTGCTTATCTGAGCTGTAGATCCTGAACTGAGAGCCTGAAGAGTGTCATTGTTCTCTTCAGGTTGAGGGATTGTGGTGTTACAGATGAAGGTTGTGCTGCTCTGAGATCAGCTCTGAGATCAAACCCCTCACACCTGAGAGAACTGAGTCTGTCAGGGAATAAACTAAGTCACTCAGAGGTGAAGCTGCTCTCTGATCTGAAGGAGGATCCACATTATAAACTGGAGACGCTTCTGTGAGTAGAGATGATTAAAACTGTTCATATTTTAATTGAAAGTTAATTTAGTTTCTTGGTTTTCTTTCATTGTGATGGTGAATTACTCACTATAAACATGTTTAACAAGAGTTTAATTCTTAATTATCTTTAATAGTTTATAGCAACAATTAAATATCTTCAAGTTTCTTTTTATTTCAAACAATTCAATATTTTGCTTTTATCATTGTCAATGTCAATTGCAATAAAAGATAATGTTAAATATTTATCACTAGTTTCTTTATCATAAATAAACTTCACCCAGTGACACAGAAAGAGGACAGTCATACAGGATTATAGATAAGGGTCAAGGGTCATCATTCATGGGGACTTAGAAGCAAAATCTGAATGTTTAAAAACAGCTTTAACAATCATGTATCACAGTATTATATTATAATCTCTCACTTAATCATCCAAGTAGTTTCTTTTAGTTGTTCTAAAGTTGATAATGCAATAATGTCGCACACATTTGACTGTCTGTGTTTTACTTACAGGTTTTAGATGTTAGTCTGACCTTCTCTGGATCAGCTGATGGAGAATAAAGAGCCTCTACAGACACAATTATCCCACAAAAATGAAAATTATCCCATTATTTATTTATTTATTACACTGGAGTCACATGGATTACTGTCATGATGGATGGATGCATTTTTTTGGGGCTTCAAAATCTCAGGCTCCATTCACTCCCATTATAAATCTGGGAAGAACCAGGATATTTTTTTTTAATATAACTCTGATTGTGTTCGTCTGAGGATGTCATATACACCTAGGATGACTCGAGGGAGAGTAAATCATGGGCTAATTTTAATTTTTCAGTGAACTAACCCTTTAATGTCTATATTCTATAATGTCTATACAAACTGAGACATGAGTTCAGTGTGCAAGCTGATTTTGTGTTTAGAGGGTCTCGACTGGTGGTACCTGGAGAACTGCGTGAGTCACTGATCCGCATTGCACATGAGGGCCATCAGGGGATTGTGAGGACAAAGCAACGCCTGCGTGAAATGTATTGGTGGCCCAGAATGGACACACTTGTGGAAGAAAAGATTAGATCAGTTATGTCTTTCTCTGGACAAAACTGCGAAAACCTCTGCTGTGCCCCTCCAGCCTGTTCCTTTACCATCTGCACCCTGGGAAAAACTGGCGATGGACATTGTGGGCCCTTTCGAGACTGCTGTCTGGGACTGTCGATACGCTCTGACACTCACTGACTACTATAGTAAATGGCCCGAGGTAGCCTGAAGACTACAATTCAATCAGCAATCCTACAATCAGCACCATGGAAAGCAACAGTGACTGACTTCCTGCAGATCTATCGTGCTACACCTCATGCTGTGACAGGTGTTTCCCCCTTCGAATTGCTTCATGGGAGGAAAATGCGCACCCGCCTCAATGTCCTGAAACCCTCAACTTCTGGTAATGAACCTAAACAAATGCAGAAGCGTGTTTCAGCACGTCAGGATGTCATGAAATCTCGCTTTGATAACAAGCATTGAGTGCGTCATTCTTCTTTCCGAAAAGGGGATAAAGTGCGCATAAAATAGTCAGTACATGTACCAAAAGGACACCCAAAATTCACTCCTCCAGTTGAGGTTAGAGAAAAAGTTGGCCCTTTCACCTACCTCTTAGACAATGAAAAGAAGTGGCATGCATCGTGTCTCACATCTGTGCCGACTAATGCAGTGGATAATAGACTGACCACAAATGCAGAAAACCTGATTCCCTCTCAAGTTCCACTGTCTGAAAATTCAGTGTCTTCTGATGCTTGTTCACGTGAGACACGTCAAAGACGTGAGCCAGGTTGGCTAAAGGACTATGTTTATTAGTCACAGAAACTGACATGGACTTTTGCACACATTCACAAAAACATTCAAGTACTGAATAGCAGTTGAGTAGTTTTGTTCATATTGTTTAAATGCTCCTTTGCATTCATGTAATGTGTTGCTTAGTGTATTCTTATATATGTGAAATTGTTGATACATTAAGGATTGGATGTTCTTTATTTCTATTTCATGTCAATTGTTGGCTACAGAAAGAATTCATTTAACTAAGAGGGCAAAATGTGATGTCCTTACATTAATATTCCACTAGATGGCACTCAAGCTCCTTAGGTTAGATATACATGTGAAGTAGGAGAGAGAAGAGTGAGAGAGAATGCTGAGCATGTGCTTGCATGTTATCCTGCTTGTGCATAAGTTATTAAAGAGATTAAGTGAGACTCGTTTATATTGTTCTTCATTTGATTTGAACAGGCTTTACATCAAACATCACATGCACAAACAAAACAGGACTCGTCGCATCCGCTTGTTGGAGAAAGTGTATGAACTGATGCCGATATCTTTGAGTAGGGGGAGGCTGCAGACCTGGAGCCGGTAGATCTACGCCCCAGGCAGTTTTACGCCCCTGCTGTTCCTGATGCGTCCAGTAGGGGGAGGCTGTACAGCGACACGAATTGAGGTATATTAAAGGGGTCATATAATGCCATTTGTGTACAAGCTAATATGATTCTTTAGGGTCTAAATTAAAAGTTTGTAATATACTTTAATTAAAAATTCTCATTAGTATTGTAAGAAAACACTAATTTCACCTGCTCAAAAACAGCTCTGTTTTCAGCACGCCGTTTGAGTGCATGTGTCTTTAAATGATAATGAGCTTTGCTCACCCCGCCCCTCTGTTCTGTGCGTACACCGTTTCTAACACAATAACCACGTGTTATTCATTATAAACGTGGGATTATGAATTATATTGAGAACGTCATACATAGAAAACATGTCGTAATGTACCCTGAGTGTAAACCTTAGATGCATTCATCATGAAGCGTGCAGCAAGGTTTGCAAATTTGCAAAGATTAATATAAATATTAATATAAAGGTTAATAAAACATCACACTCACTTCTGGAGGTTCAGCAGGAACACGTTGGTACCGATCCGTTTTTTCTCGTTTGTAAAGCTGTCTGGTGTGAAATGATTCACGCAAACAGGAAACAAAACTCAGCCACTGCGTCTTCAACGGCTCCGATTTAGGAACATCCAAATGACTGCTGTGTTCCTTATTACACCAAAGAACAATCGCAGACGCCATTATGCTCATACACAGCGCTCCAGTGAGGGTATCAACAATGACGCGCGGACTATGATTGACAGCTCGCTCATGAGCGAGGGCGGGTCTGTGTTGAAACGCTGCAGCTGTCAATCACAATCGTGGGAGGGGCGTCCGACCGTGTGACGTCACACGGTCGAACGGCTTGATTTCAGAGAGAGTCAAACATATAAGGAGATTAAAAAAAAACCACTGGATGGATTTTTATCATTTTATGATGGTTGTGTACAGGCACTGCCAACACACATTTCAGTACAATCAACTTGTAAAAGTGCATGTACCATTATATGACCCCTTTAAATAATCTGCTAAAGTTATTGTTGTTTAGCAATGAAGCAACATTTATTATTTATAAACGATTAGCTTGATAGAGCAAAAAGTTCTGGACGGTCAGGTTGATGGTCTGTCTTGCTTAAACTTAGCTTAACCACGTGTAAGTTTAGCTGCCCTAGTCACTTTCAAAATTAATTTTCTTTTGCATTTTCTTTTGTTGCCTGTCTTTATCTTGCGTGAGATGGCCTCTTCTTCCTCTATGTTTACTCTTTTCTGGTTTGAGTTGTTTCTTATAAATGAGAACTAACTATCTAATTTATATCTAAACATTTTTCTTAAAATAGCTTACTGATCTGGACTCTCTCTCTCTCTCTCTCTCTCTCTCTCTCTCTCTCTCTCTCTCTCTCTCTCACACACACACACACACTCTCTCAACTTGTATAATCTATAATAAACACCCATCTCTTTTTTTAACTGCATTCCAAACCAATAGCTTCTCTAGTAAATAGACAGAGACATACATGGACATGTTTTTAATGTCATTTTCAATTTTCTCTGCACAGTTCATCATCAGTGGCCAAAAGAAATCAAAGTGTCTTGAGTCTTGACACTTTTTCCAAAAGTGTTCCACCAACAAGTGCCTGTGCCGTTGTACTTTGAAAATCAGGAGCAAATTGATGCAATCCATACTCACCTGACATAAATTCTGGGCAGCACACCCACACACACTGTGACAATATCAAATTCACCATGGATGTCCTTTTTATATTTTTTTAATGTTTAATTTTTTATTTATTTATTTATTTATTTTTTATGAAATACCCACAGATATGAAACTCAAATTAAAAAGGCAGTTTGTGTTCTCGTAACACTTTCTTTTATGTGGTCTGTGACTCTTAGGGGGTCTACAGTGATTCTGCAGGTTCTCCAATAAGTCTTATAGTTGATCTTATTTGCTTTGATGCATTTCTCAGATCACAACTGAAATCACATCATCTTGTCACTTGTGCACATCATAAAAGCAATTTCTCATTATTTTATACAAATTGCAAATGCTTCAGTACATTCATGCAATTGATAATGTACAGCTGTCTGCTGTTTCCTATCAACTCTTTATGTCATGTTGATCAAAATATAGGCCTATTATACTATTTCTCTGTTGAACTGTCATACTTCTCAAAACATAGGCATTAGTTCCTTGCATAAGTCATTAAATGCAAAATGGTTGACTATAAACTGTCAAGCAAGTTTTCAATACATTTCTATTAGACTTTATTTTGTAAATGTGTCCTGATTTGATGAATTGCAGAGGTGTATTTAGAATTTCACTAATGAAGGAAATAATGAATTGATAAATTAGGAAGCAGCAAGGCAATTCATAATCAATTGCATGAATTTACCAAAGCATTGGCAATTTGTTCAAAAGTGTTATGAGAATTTCAGTAGTGATCTGAGAAATGTACCAAAGCAACTGTGATAAAAAAAATAAGTATTCAGGAATTTTATACAAAATTTAACAGTGAGTCCAGCTGCGTGTGAATTTGACAAAATCAAATTCACCACGGATGTCCTTTTTTTTATGTTTTTTTTTTTTTTAATCAGTGAGCAGAAACACTTTGACAGGAGGATAGAAAAACAGTTAAAGAAGAGTGGCAAGCCATAGGGAAGTCATCTACAGGAGTCATCATAATTCATAAATGGTGTTGATAAATAATGTTTTTGTGAACAACAATATTGTCTATTTCTTCTAAATGGCCCTTGGAATTTTAGAAAAGGGATACATTGTGTTTGTCTTCATAAAATGCTATGTAGGACACTGTTTTGTAGCTGTATGATGACCAATAGTGAATAGTACAGTATATTTCATCGAGGATCCATATGATTACACGGTGCTGTATGTCTAATGGGCTGAATATGGATAATATCTAAATGTAACTTTCTATAAATTCACAACAACATATTTCACTCAGTCTCCTGTATATAAAAATATTCTATATTATAAAAATATATTCTATATTCAATATTCAATGAACTATTCTACTGTAGGTCATATATCATTACTTGTCATCTGATTCAACTATGTGTATTATTAATTTTTTAATTCACAAAAACAAATAGTCTTCTGTAGGCTGAGTGAAGAGAGTGAAGCCCAACTGAATATCTACATATATATTATCCATAGTGCAGATCTACACTGTAAAGTTTATATTTAAATTAACAAAAAACACACAATTGGGCAAAGTGTGTTAACGGGAAAGTTATTAATGTGTAAGTTTTGAGCGTCGATTTAATGGTGTTATTTCACAGTATATCCCCCTACTGGACGCATCTGGAACAGCAGGGGCGTAAAACTGCCTGGGGCGTAGATCTACCGGCTCCAGGTCTGCAGCCTCCCCATATATATCTTTGGACTTTAAACATAATCAGCTAACCTAGCTAGTTATTTGTATTGTGCGGTTTTATTCCATTTTAATATCCAAATGTTAGTTAGAAGAAGTCAAGAAGATATATAAGGGATAATTTAGAGCGAGGCGGTTGTTACAGCGAATACAACCCTGACAGGCTGATCAGGCGGAGGGGTCTTGAATCAGCCTGATTGCTTCCGCTAAAGAAAATATCCGTTCTGTCTCTACGGTTAGAATCCTGCGTCCATAGCAACGCTCTGTTTATCATGGCAACGGTGTGTTATACTCAGCAGCGTCTGATATCAAGAAATAACACACCGCATTCTACATTAGAATTTAACCAAGCCATGTAATATATATATATATATATATGCATTGTTTGCTCATCGTTGGTAGCTTCTTTGAAGGCATTTTGAGTAAAATTTTTATATTTTGGAAATATCTTCTCATTTTCTCACTGACAGCGCTGTTTAAAAATGATAAATCCTTCGCCATCGCATGTTAAGGCGTGCATACACTATCTAATTAATATTAATGAGCGTAACCGTTATTGGTACGTGGACACGACGGGAGTTCAAGCTAGCATGTCTATGGCTACAAGTGTGTGGAGTTTGATGCTGTGAGTATCATATTAAACCTTTAAACTTCTAAATACAGGAATACTTATAACCAGTTATAAGCTTTGATTAATTCCAGTATCGTAATTTTTCGTCCTTAACATATTAGCATTTCCCTATACCAAAGTCATAAACATAATATTTGTATTATGTGTATTGTAAGTTCATAAGTGTTAAATGTAGAAATGTTGAGTTATTTCCATACGATCTTCCAGTTTTTGTCGTCCCATCATAGTTTTCAGTCACGTGACTGTCGCGGAGACCTGGGGGCAAAACGGCCGTAGATCTGCAGCACAATCCTGTCAATTTTCCATCTCAAACATTAAAATATGTGAAGATGGATCGATACAACAATTTTGGCTTCGGTACGATACCAGAACCTAATACCTCGGTACGATACTAAATCGATACCACAGGTCACAGGTGACAAATAAGCAGCCTCAAAATTTAAGTGAATTGAAACAATTTTATTAAAAAACACTGCTTGAAACTCTGCAGTACCGAATGTGCAAACAAAATGTAAAAAAAAAAAAAAAAAAAAAAACTACAGTCTGGGAACAAACAGTAGGTTAAATTTTTATTTTGAAAAGAAAAAAGAAAACCCCTGAAATGATACAATTAACATAGGTTAATATCTATACTAATAGATTAATATACATTACTAATAGAATAATAGAATAATGAAATGACATGTAAACCATTAGCTGCCATGCATCAACAGAGAATTATCAACATTTATAGCATTTATTCATCTTGGTTTGGTTACTGTTTGGTTTGTGTTTGGGTTCATATTAGTTTAATGCATTGCATAAAGTAATGTTAACATGATAAAACACGTATTACTATATATTTAAATATAAATGACTGATTAAATGATATAATACTGTTAGGTCAGGTAACCTAATGAATGTATCTTAATTGTAAAGTGTTATTCCAACATTCATATTAACCCTCTCTCTCGGCTGCTTCCTCTAGGGGTCGCCACAGAGGCAGTGATACGCCATTCATTTTACTATCACTAATATTAAAATGAATATCACTAATCTCTTTATTCATTCAAATTCAATTAATATATGATTGTTTGAAAGTGCAAAAATTATGAGACCTAAACTTCATTGGTTCTAGCGTGTCATGCAAGCACATTTGAGCTTTCGTGTTTACCGTATCATATTTAATTGATAAGCTCTTATATACGTGCGCTGATCAGTGCTGTGAATAAAAGTCTAAATTAAATCAGTTGAATGATGGACTCACCTGTCGATCTCTGAACTCTTTGAACAAGTCAGGATGAGCAAATGACTTAGTGACAAGTGCTTAGCCAGATTTGGCAAAAATCTAAAATCTAATCGAGATGCTAAAAACTTTAGTAGAGTCTCTGGGATTTCAGAGGGAAAGCATGTTCTTTAGAAATGGAGAACAATGTGCTTGAGGAAACATATTCCCCGTTCGGAGAGATTATTCTCACGATTGCTGGGAAAAATGTCGGCCGAGGTCAAAGTCTTCAAAGAGTGTTATGGGGAAGAGGCGACAAGGAGGGATGGAGGGGGTTACAGAGAGTTGACCATATATTAAATAGATTTGTGGATCAGGGAGATGGAATAGGGACTTTACTCCACGCATCGACCTGGTATTGCAGTATCTCCAGGAATGGTGCACCCCCACCTGGGAAAAAGACCTTTGTAGAACAGCAGAATTAACTGAGTAATCTGTGAAATGATTAAGAGTTATTCAGATTCGTGAGATCGGTAAAGTAATATTCGGTCATCCATTCATTCAGTGATTGTTCCAGATTGTATATTTATAATGGTAGGTGGTGATAAATGTCTGGTGATAAATGAGTGTCTTTTAAGCGATAAGCAAGTTGAACTACATTCAGTTGATTTGTCATGCTTTGTTTAAATCAGTTTTGTCTCATGACAAGAAAGAATATCAGATCCAATTTTTCTATCTTTGTGTGAAATAAGCATGACTTTTATCAAGCTATATAAAAAAGACAATGTTTTAAATGACATCGACTCTTTGGACATACTATACAAATTTTCAGTCTTATGTGGTTTATAAAATAAACGTTTGTGTACCACATAAAGAAATACCAATTAGATTAGCCCAAACTTAACACATTTAACTAACTTGCATGCAATCATCAAGTTTTCAAGTACTTTCGCCTATTTAAACTTATTTGCTTAGTCACCCGTAAGTGAGCCATCGATGAGTTAATTCACTGAAAAAAGTGAAACACATTGACTCTGTGGTGCTAACGAACATTGTTGTTTATTTGCGCATCCCAAGGAGGTTTATGCTACTCAGAGAGAGCTATGCATTTTTGCATTAGTATTTCCATTCATCTCAATAGCAGTAGCACCACAAATAATAGTCAGCAATCCATGTAAAAAGCTAACTTTACTTTAATAACAGTACCAACAAAGATAATTCAGTAGGCCTTCATGTATACCCAAAACAAATTTGTGTAAACCATTTATCAGTCTACTGTAATGTAGAATTGCATTGAAAAGAAGGGTTTTACCTTACTCTTTACTCTGTACAAAACCTTATGGGCTGGCCTGGACGCTGGGCTTCTGCGTGATGATTGGAGGGTCTGTCGAAAGGCTGCGTCTCCTTTAGTTTGACAGCGATTTCATACAATAAAAAATCGCTGATGTTGAAGCTGTTCGAGCTCAGTCCCATCGTGGATTTTTCAAAGACAAACTTCTGCAACATATTTCCTGGTATTTGCTTGTCGAAATTGCCAGCCAATTTTCATAATACATTTCACACAATTATACATTTATACCTTTATTATATTATTACTTATTATATTTTATATATTATTAGTAATAGTAATAATTCAAAAATAATGATTAAAATAATTAAAAAATATATCTTATTATTAGTATTATTATTATACTTTATTATATTATTATTTATACCTTTATTATAATATTACATTCATTTTTCACAGAGCATTTTCTTGAAAAGGAACGTAGAATTTACATATAAATAAATTAATAATTTTTATGATGTAGGCCGAAAATGCGCTTCCCCTCTTTGAAAGACCAGCAGCCGCCATCTTTGTCTGGTCCTGACAGGGTTAATGTGATGAGATATTAACAGTGAGGCCTGTAGCTTCCTGTGCTGCGATGTTTAGTGTGTGTGATGGGTTTGTGTGATATGGTCAGCTGGACAAACGTGGATAAACGTGCGGTTCTGTAATAAAACAAACAAACGCAATTAGTTTCTGTTACAATTCGTACAACAAAGTGCTGCGTCATTGTCACTTCACATGACTGAACGCGTGAGACACTGCAAACGTGTGATAAGGGCATAATATTCACAACTTTCCCGAACTCTGACCTTTCCCATGATCGCTATGGCAACGTAGAATAAGCTGGGAACGAACTTCCGGTTTACTTTAGCCTGAAGATACTGCTATCAGAAAGCAAAAAGTACAGAAGTACCAAGAGGCGAAACTCAATAGAACGTCCCATTGCAACCAGCTGGGGCCGGTTTCACAAAGCTATTTTAGACCGGTCTATAGTGTTAGACAAGTCTAAAATTTGCTCATAGTCTAATGCAAGTTAGACTGTTTCACAAAAATAAAGACTGACTTAATTTAGACCAAAAAAATTAGACACCTCTTACCCCCAGGCTAACTTAGGTCTAAGACTCTGTTACCTTGGCAACCAGCAGTAACACTCAGTTACATTACAAATGGCCAAAAGAAAAGGGAAAATGGCTAATAATTTAAACATTTCTTCTTGTTACTACATTCCCAAGTAAAATGTCCTTGTAACTGTTAGGGCCGTTACATAGTCAACGCGAGCAACGATCGACGCGCTCCCTTTCATACGCAAGCGTCACGGGCGATGCGTGAAATGCAATACACTGTGACTGCTCAAACAGGGGGTAGTAGAGTCGTAGTGGAGTCATAGCTCTGAATGCCCGTCTATTTCGCTTCAAACGCTCGCTTTATACGCGCGTCCTATTCGCCTTGGACGGGCGAATGGATTCAAAATGTTTAAGCGTCGAACTACTACTAGATGATGAATCCATCACCATCTGAGACCGATAAGAGATAAAACTTGCTGTGCCAAATCTAAAGGAAAGATTTTCTTTACACTTTTGATGTTTGAAATGACATTAAAAGAGACCTTTGAATGGTTGTTGATGGTTTTGGCAAGTGCTGTTAATTTGCTGTTAACAGGTACAAGTGACAAACACAATAATGTAGTGTAGTGTAATATATAATATTCCATGAGTTCTCATCTGCAAACATAAATCCATCATTATAAATGAAAAGCGATCTAGGATAGACATCTGTCATTCGAGTCTGGATTACTGTTTTCTGTCCAACACATTCCTGTTACTATGTCGCTTTTTCCCAAGTAATTGCACAGGTTTCAACACAAAGTGTGCAGCGCAATTGGAATTATCATTGTTATACAAAGTGAGAAAAAAATGAATGTGATGTTTTCAATATTGCTCTGAACGGTTGCTGTGGTTACCAGTGAGTTCTCTCACGCACAGCGCATGCGCGCCACTCTACCGCTTTTTCCGTTATAGTGAAATAACAAAAAGTATAAACAAATGCGTTTCGACTACTGACATACAGCGCTTTTTTCTTTAAAGAGTTATACAAATGCCAAACGTCGGTTTAGTAAAGTTGATTGAACATATCAGTGGTGTGCACAGACCTCCTCAGGGGCAGGGGCGGATGTTTTTTTAACATTTATTTATTTACATTTACATTTAGTCATTTAGCAGACGCTTTTGTCCAAAGCGACTTACAAATTAGGACTACATTAAGCGAGTCATCGTGAAGAGGCAAAAAGAACACAAGAAGTGCTCAAAATATGAAGTTCAGGTATTGATCAGAGTAGCATAAGCCCGATAAGCGAGGGTTTAAGGGAAATGGAAAAAGGAAAAGTTTTTTTTATTTTTTTTTATTTTTTATGAGGTTAAGTGCTCGTGGAAGAGATGGGTTTCCAGCTGTCTTCTGAATGTTGTCAGGGATTCTGTATTCCGGATGAGGGTGGGAGGAGCATTCCACCAGCAGGAACTGTGAATGAGAATGTTCTGGAAAGTGATTTTGTGGCTTTCTGTGATGGAACCACGAGGCGTCGCTCGTTGACCGATCGTAGGCTTCTGGTAGCGACGTAGACTCGTAGGAGTGAGTGAAAGTAGGAGGGAGCTGAGCCTGTGATAGATCTGTAAGCAAGCGTCAATGCCTTGAACTTGATGCGAGCAGTGAGAGGTAGTTACTTCATGGTACCTTGATGGGGTGATTGATGATGAATGAAGGCCTGATCTTCCTGATGTTGTGCAGAGCAAACCTGCATGATCGAGCTGTCTTTGAAATGTGATCTGTGAAGGTCAGCTGGTCCTCAAACGTTACTCCAAGATTTCTGACCGACCTTGATGGGGTGATTGATGATGAATCTAGCTGGATAGTGAAGTCGTGCTGTAGAGACGGATTGGCAGCGAGGACGAGAAGCTCAGTCTTTGCCAGGTTGAGCTGCAGGTGATGTTCCTTCATCCATGTGGAGATGTCCGCCAGACAGCTTGAGACCCGTGCAGCTACTGTGGGATCATCTGGTTGAAACGAGAGGAAGAGCTGTGTGTCATCAGCATAGCAGTGGTAGGAGAAGCCGTGTGCCTGTATGATGTGTCCCAGTGATGTGGTGTAGATGGAGAAGAGGAGCGGTCCCAGCACTGAGCCCTGAGGAACCCCTGTGGTCAGCTGATGGGATCTGGATACCTCGCCTCTCCATGCGACCCTGAAGGACCTACTTGTGAGATAGGACTCAAACCAGTGGAGTGAAGTTCCTGTGATGCCCAGTGCTGAGAGGCTGGACAGAAGGATCTGATGGTTCACGGTGTCGAAGGCAGCAGATCCAGGAGAATGAGGACTGATGATTTGGAAGCAGCTTTTGCGATCCGTAGGGCTTCTGTGACCGACAGTAATGCAGTCTCAGTTGAATGCCCTTTCTTGAAGCCAGATTGGTTGACATCCAGCTGGTTGTTTAGAGACAAGAAGGATGTTACTTGGTTGAAATCAGCTCGTTCAAGTGTTGTCACAGTGAATGGTAGGAGAGAGATAGGTCTGTAATTCTCAACAAATTATGTGTTTAGTGTTGGTTTTGTAAGCAGGGGAGTAACCCGAGCCTGCTTGAATGCTGGTGGGAAAGTGCCAGTATGGAGGGATGAGTTGATGATGTGTGTGAGTGCTGGGAGAAGTGTGGGTGAGATGGCTTGTAGAAGGTGTGAGGGGATGGGGTCTAGACGGCAGGTGGTAGGGTGACTGGAGAGGAGAAGTGTAGATACTTCTTCCTCAGATAGCGGAGAAAAGGAGGACAGAGGGATATTGGCTGTGGAAGGGGTCGGTCTGGATTCCTGTGTGTGTGGAGCTGAGAACTGATTGCTGATAGATGTTGTTTTGTTGGTGAAGAAGTTCGCAAAATCATCAGCAGTTAAAGAGGAGGCGGGTGGAGGTGGACAGCGGAGAGAGCTGAATGTCTTGAAGAGTGATCGTGTGTTGGAGGAGCTGTTGATCTTGAAGTATGAAGATTTTGCAGCATTAACATCCACAGAAAAGGAAGAGAGGAGAGATTTATACATACTCAGGTCGGATGTGTCTTTTGATTTGCGCCATTTCCTCTCCGCTGCCCTGAGTTCGGTCCGGTGTTCACGAAGAACCTCAGATAACCAGGGGTTGGAGGGAGTAGCGCGTGCTGGCCTGGAGGAGAGAGGGCAGATATTGTCTAGAGAAGAGGTTAGAGTGGAGCATAAGGTGTCCGTTGCGGTATTCACATCCAGAGATGAGAATTGTGAGGGTGGGGGAAGAGAAGATGAGACGGCAGAGGAAAGATGGGAGGGGGAAAGTGTGCGCAGGTTTCGCCTGAAAGTGACTGGTGGGGGGGTGGTGGTGCAGGGGTAGAGAGATGTAGACTGAAAGTAATGAGGAAATGATCTGAAACATGAGAGGTCTCACCAGAATGTTGTCTGTGATGCAGTTGTGTGTGTAAACCAGGTCCAGTTGGTTGCCTGATTTGTGAGTACCTGTGATGATGAGTCGTCTGAGATCGAAAGAGGCTAGGAGAGAGATGAATATACGTCTGTCACATATTTATTTAATAAATCACCTGTGTTTAAAGCAGTACCCGTCTGTCTGTTGTGTTTTTAAATATTTTAATGACTTCTTCACAATTAATTGGAGCTCGCTCGATGGAGAGCAGCAGTCGGTCAGAGAGCCTCTCTTCATTACCAATGAAGATACGTTTATACAATTAGAATGAATAACACATCAAACAAATATAGGGAAATGATAATATTACTAAATATTACTTTACCAAACAAAAGAGTGAGAATCAAAAAGGTAATTATGAGGAATTCATGTTTAGTTTTGTTGATGTTGTAAATTTGATGTATTCATGAAAGTGTTAGCTATCATGAAATCAGTAACACTTTACAATAAGGTTTCATTAGTTAAATTTGTTAACGAACTAATAATAAACTGCACTTCTACAGCATTTATTAATCTTAGTTAATAGCCTATTAATTTCAGCATCTACTAAAACATTATTAACATCAAAAGTTGTATTTGTTAACATTAGTTAATGCACTGACTGTGACATTACATGAACAAACAATTAACAGTTGTATTATTATTAACTAAGATTAACAAATACAGTAACAAATGTTTTGCTCATTAGTTCATGTCAGTTAATATGAATAATAAACAAATGAACCTTATTTTAAAGTGTTACTATGAAATCAAATATATAAATTCCTTACAATTTAGAGTTGGACATGGACTTAACATTCCCTTTCACTAGATCTATTTCCCAAGCTAATAACACTTGCTAAAGCATAACTCGCATGCTGCCGCAACGTTTACAGTAGCATGGTAGGATAATGTAACTTTTCCATAGATAGCACACGCCTATTTGATGTGATTTTTACATCTGGAAGACGTATTTTTAAGAGTGTTTGCTCATCTGCAATACATCTATAGGACGTTTCCTGCAGATGTCAAATAGACGTTTAGAAGATGTCAGTTTAACATACATTCTAAATCATTAAAGACATCTTCTAAATGTCTATTTGACATCTGCAGGAAACACAAAATCACATCAAATAGGCGTGTGCTATCTGGGACGTTACTGATGCTCGTGTAGTTTGAAGACTCGCGGCGAACTGATGAAACTCCGCCTACCACTTCACCTCCGCCAAATGCTTCCGCCAAAAAACATTTTTTATATATTTTTTTTTGTATTATTATTATTGTTAGTGGCAATGGTGTATAAGTGTATATTTATTATAATATTTATAATAATTATTATGATTTACATTTATCAGAGAGGGGCACAATACATTTTGAGACAAAAGGGGCAGGGCTTAGTGAAAGTGAAAGTACATTCAAGTGTGTTTTAGGCCCCATTTACACGTACATGCTTATTTTGAAAAACGGAGACATTTCCCTTCGTTTGCACCCTTCATTTACATGCAAACGGAGGATTCGCCAATGAAACCGATTCTTTCTAAAAACTCCGGCCAGAGTGGAGATTTTGAAAATCTTCGTTTGCACGTAAAACCTTTTTTTTTTTTTTTTTTTTTTTTTCAAGAGCGACTTTTTTTTTTTTTTTTTTTATTGCATTAACAACATTTACAGAACATGAACAAAAACAAAAATACAAAAAATTACATAAATAAAAATGCCAGGGTTAAAAATACACAAATACACAATACAAAAAATGAATGAAAACAAAACTAAATAGACCAAACAAACAATAAAAGGCTTTGACATTTCACAAAATCTGAAAAGTATTCAACAAATACATGGTTTTAACAGCTTTTTTGTTTGTACTGTCCTTAATGGAAACCATATAGTTTTCTAATTCTTTCAATAGCACAGAAAAAAAGGTTTCTGATTAGTAAATTTACTCCGATGAATATGAAACTCAACTAAAATAATCAAAAGATTAATAATATACTCTTCCTTTTCCAAACTCTTTTCATATGGGAAAAACCCAAATATTACATGTTCGTATAGCAAAAGAAAATTACATCCTAATTTGTTATTTATAAATTTAGAAACTTCCCACCACAACCTTTTGGTGTATTGACAGTGCCAAAAAATATGAGGTACAGTTTCTGGTTGCAAAAAAACAAAATTTGTTAAATTTGGATAGAAAATGTTTAGCAGGGTAAAATTTATGCAATATCTTAAATGAAATTTCCTTGACCTTATTTTTAATAATATATTTATTGCATGTAAAACTGAGAAAAACGGAGATTTAGGCAGCGACGTCACAGAATGTGACTATTTTCTGGATTCTGATTGGCTAAGGTGGGCTTGAGCTTCTCATTACACTGCCACCTACAGGTTTGTCATGCTCGGTCTTGACAGCATATACACAGGTTCGTGTGCACAATGTTATTTTTGAAAACGAAGAGGGGTGAAATGTCCGTTTATAAAAATAGCCATCCACATGTAAACATAGCCTTATTTACAAGCGCCATTTTACACCCGGGTTTAAGAATCTTTAAATAAGAACAACGAATCATCCAAGTATCAAGTGATGTTTGTATTAAGTTTGATTTAACGCGTTGTTGATGGAAAACTCGAGCCTCGAGGTGTTTAATAACTTTATATTCAGAGCAAGTGTTCCGGTGTGGCGAATGGAAAATTAACTTGCTTCATCACTAACGTAAGTAACTATGAAATATTAAGTTGTTGGAGAGACACGGCAGACTGGTTTCTCCAATTAAGATGATGCAAATTGGTTGTAAATCGACGTTACTGAAGCATGTAGTATCTTTTAGACGTTTTGTGTACATGGTTTTAAAGAACAATAGAGAAGAGTTGGATTTGTCTTTTAACTTCAGTCATGACGATTTCAACTATGTAGTTTATGCTACGACTAACAGCATGAAGTGTCTTAATTGTGGGGAGGTAGGACATCTCGTGAGGTTTTGCCCAAGAAAGGACGCTAAATCAAATAGTGAAATTCCATCGGTGTTGGTTGAAAAAGTTGGTGAAGTTGAGGGTGTACCGTTAGCGCAGAATGGTAGCAGTGAAGTGCCGACAACAGCGGATGTAACGCTAGCTGAGGTAAACAATGTACAGCCTTCTATTGTAGATGCAGGCTTAGCGGGTTCATCAGGTGATGCTGCAGTTTTGGAGCAAAAGGGGATCGAGTCAGTGGCAGTTATAGAAGGAGCTTCTGTCTCTGATGAAAGGTGTCAGTTAACTGGTGGTTTGGTTATGCAGAGTTCAGGAAGTAGTCAAGTTATGGAGCTGGATGGGAGTCAGGTTTCTGGGGGAGAGGATGAATGTGTTTTTAAAACACCACAAAAGAGGAGAATGACACAGAGCCACACTAGTAAATCTAGAAAGCCAGGTAGTAGTCAAACTGATACCGAAAGTGACTCAGACATTTCAGAATGTAGTGTTACTTTTGATCACACAAATGATGAGCCTTCAGAGCGGTCTTACAGTGTAGATGACGTGAAGCTCTTTTTGAGAGTGACAAAGAATGCAAGAAATGTGCGCATTACTGAGTACTTTCCTGATTTGGAGCAATTTGTAGAGAAAGCAAAGTTTTTTAAGAGTGAAGGTCTTTTTTCTGATCAAGAGGTGTACAGACTGAGGAAAATTATCACAAAAGTAAATTTTCAATTGGGAATTAATGCTGAGAAGTTATAAAATTTTATTTATGAGATGAAGTTTTTTTGTGTCTTGTTTATCCTTTTCTTCTCTTTTATGAAAGATTTTCATTTTGCTTCCCTGAATTTAAATGGGGCACGAGAAGGGAAGAAGAGGTTTGAATTGTATGAGTTAATGAGAGTAAAGAAAATAGACATTTTGTTTGCACAAGAAACTCATAGTGATATTACCAATGAGGATGATTGGGCAAGGGAATTTGATGGGTTAAGCATTTTGAGTCATAATTCATCTTTAAGTGGTGGTGTTGCTATCTTATTCTCTAAAAACTTTTTATTGTTTTGGTTGTGTTTATGCTCCCACCAATGCAGTTGAAAGAATGGTCTTTCTAGATACATTATGTAAAGCAGTAAGTGATTGGAATACTGAAGATTTTTTCTTAATCGGAGGAGATTTTAATTGCACAGAAGTTGCCTCAGATAGAAATCATGTTGAGCCTCATATGGCTTCTCGAAAAAGGTTGATTCAATTTCTAGAAACACATGATCTTGTAGATATTTGGCGGAATTTTCACAAGACACAGAGACAATATACATGGGTTCATTCTTATAATAATAGGTTGTCTTTCGCAAGATTGGACAGATTTTATGGTTTAAGTCATCAGCTCAATCTTTTTAGAGATTGTTCTATCATTCCAGTTAGCTTTTCGGATCATAGTTTAGTACAGGGTTTTTTAACTTTAGGTTCCATAAAACCAAAGAGTGCAATGTGGCATTTCAATAACAGCCTCTTAGCGGATATGGAATTTAGGGATATTTTTAAGTTTTTTTGGAGTGATTTTAGAACCACTAAATCTGTTTTCCAATCTTTGCAGCAGTGGTGGGATTTTGGAAAGACGCAAATTAAACAATTGAGTCAACAGTATGCTTACAACATCACTAAAGAAACAAATCTTTCAATGTCAATTTTAGAAGATGACATAAAGAAATTACAAGAATCTATTGGAACCGAACAGAATCAGGAGCTTATTGAAATTTTAAATAGGAAAAATAAAGAATTGGCAGGAATTTTAGACCTGAAAGCACAAGGGGCTCTGATCAGATCCCGGTTTAAGAATATAGAGTGGATGGATGTATCTTCCAAGTTTTTTTTTAATTTGGAAAAAAAAAATGGCCAAAAGAGATCTATACATGTTTTGCGTTCCAAGGAGGGTGCACTCTTGTCGGATCGTGCAGATATCCGTAAGAGAGCAGTAGAATTTTATAAAGAACTGTATAGCAGTGAACTTATACACAGGCCAAACACTAATGTGTTTATTGAGGATCTTCCTCAGGTGACTGAAGAGGCAAACGCCGATCTCTGTAGAGAGATAACACTGGAAGAGTTGAGGAAAGCTCTTCAAGGCATGGAATGTGGCAGGGCACCGGGAGTAGATGGCCTATCTGTAGACTTTTATAAGTCGTTTTGGCCTGAGATTGGTGCTGATCTGCATGCAGTCATCAAAGAAAGTCTAAGCAGTGGAAGGTTACCACTGAGCTGCCGTAGAGCAGTGCTGACTTTACTGCCTAAAAAGGGAGACCTGAGTGAAATAAAAAACTGGAGGCCTGTGTCATTGTTGTGCAGTGATTATAAAATTCTATCCAAAGCATTAGCAAATCGATTGAGTGTGGTCTTAGAGGAAGTCATTCACACTGATCAGACCTATTGTGTGCCAGGAAGGCAAATTTTTGATAATATTTCTCTTGTTAGAGATATGTTTGATATCAGTAAGCTCTTTGATGTGGATTTTGGTTTGGTTTCATTAGACCAAGAGAAAGCTTTCGACAGGATCGAACATAGTTATTTATGGGAGGTTTTAGAAGCTTTTGGTTTTAGTACAAATTTTATTGATAAGTTGAAAGTTTTATATTGTGATGTTGAAAGTTTGTTGAAGGTAAATGGTGACTTATGTGCCCCCTTTAATGTTTTTAGAGGTATCAGGCAAGGTTGTGCTCTTTCCGGTATGCTATATAGCTTAACAATTGAACCCTTGTTACGGAAATTTAGAGCAGATTTAAAGGGTGTAATTATTCCAAACTGTGAGAAAGTTGTTAAATTATCAGCTTATGCTGACGACATTGTTATTTTTATCAAAGAACAAAGTGATGTGTCAAAGTTAACAGAGATTTTGAATGATTTTACGGTTGTTTCCTCTGCCAAGGTAAATTGGCACAAAAGTGAGGCTATCTTAGTTGGAAGGTGGCCTCATGGACAGCCCATTCTCCCTGGGGGGTTAAAATGGAGCAGAGATGGGTTTAAATATCTAGGTGTTTATTTGGGAGATGATATAACTGTAAGGAAGAATTTTGAGGGGGTAGAAGAAAAAATTGTGGGGCGTTTGAATAAGTGGAGGTTCTTACTTTCTAATATGTCTTATAGAGGACGTGTTTTAATTATTAATAATTTAGCAGCCTCTACTCTTTGGCATTGGTTAGTATGTATTGACCCCCCAGCACTTCTTTTGAAAAAAATCCAATCTATATTAGTCAATTTCTTTTGGGACAATTTACATTGGGTGCCACAAAGTGTCCTATATCTGTCAAAGAATGAAGGGGGATAGGGCTTGATTCATCTACAGAGTCGAGTGGCAGCGTTTCGGCTTAAGTATGTACAAAGGTTTCTTGAGAGTTCTCTAAATGAGAACTGGAACTTGGTCTCTTCCATTATTTTGAGGAATTTTGAAGGTTTGGGTTTAGACAAGTCTTTGTTCTGGATGAACCTTAAGAAGTTCTCTGTGTCTAAGTTACCGATTTTTTATTGCAATTTATTCAAAGTATGGACACTTTTTAAAGTTTTGAGAAGTGAAAAAACAGACTCTTTGTACTGGACTCTTCAAGAACCGTTGATTGGTGGATCACGTTTGGATGTGTCCAATGAAGGAGGTTTTCCTGCTTTGACGGACTTACTCATTAAATCTCGCATCATTACTCTCGGAAGTCTAGTTCGTATTACTGGACATGATCTATCTGACTCCAAAGCGATGGAAGAAAGGTTGAAGATGAGGTCGACACGGGTGGTAACTCGGCTATTGTCTAAGTGGAAAGGAGTCATCACCAAAGAAGAGTTAATAATGATAAAGGACTTCGAAGAAGGGTGGATTCAGCCAAAGGATGATGATCCTTTTCCGAATTTGTCTTTAGCTCCTGATTTTGAAATGTGTGATGGTTTATTAATAAAGTCTAATAATTTAAGTTTGTTGGGGAAAGGGAAAGCATCTAGCAAAGTTATGTATGAGTGTTGTGTTAAAGCGTTCAACAAGAAGAGTCTTGATGGCAAAATAGATACACCATGGCGCAATGTTTTACATTTAAGCGAGAGTACAAGACCTAATTGGGGGGCACTTTATAAGTCACCTTTGCCTAAGAAAACGGGGGATTTGCAATGGAGAGTTTTGCACGGTGCTATAGCCGTTAATGCGTTTGTTTCAGTGATAAATCATGAAGTTACTCAGGAATGTCCTTTCTGTTCACAAAGGGAAACCGTGTTTCATACTTTTATGCAGTGTATAAGATTAAAGCCCTTGTTTACTTTTTTACAAGATCTATTTAAACTGTTTGATGAAGTATTCTCTTTGGAGATTTTTATCTGTGGTTTTAAGTATTCAAGAAAACGCTCTTATGAATGCCAGTTGTTCAACTTTTTTTTGGGCCAAGCAAAAATGGCGATTTATGTAAGCAGAAGAAGCAAAATTGAAACAGATTCTGATGCAGATGTAGTATTGCTCTTGTCAAAGTTGTTGAAATCAAGAATCCAAATAGATTTTTGTTATTACAATGCAACAAAGAATCTAATGTTGTTTGAGCAAAGATGGTGTATAAAAGGTGTTCTGTGTAGTATAATCAATAATTTTTTGACATTTAACAGTATATTGTGAGTTTTTTTTTTTTTTAAGCTCAGCTGTATGTATCCTCTTGTGTGGATGAAAAACAGAATTGTAATAAAACGGATTTTTAAAATCAAAATCTCTCTCTCTCTCTCTCTCTCTCTCTCTCTCTCTCTCTCTCTCTCTCTCTCAGTGCGCATGTGCCGGGTGAGTGGGCGGAGCGAATGTGAGCAAGTGTTTGGCTGCTGTGTGAGGTACGAGTGGTCTATACTTCTCTATCTTTTGTTCTTTTATTTTTTGTTTGTTTTTGGTTCGTTGTTTATTGGTTTCTATTTTGTAGAAGCGGTCGGACACGAGAATATTGTATCAGCGTCCCGTATGAACAGTGCTGTTGTTGTTTTTGTGAAAACAGTGGATTTAGCAAATCAGTTAGTACAAAGTGGCATAGTGATTAACGGTATTTTTACACCAGTGCTTCCCTTGTCTACACCTTCTAAAAAGGTGACGTTATCAAATGTGCCACCTTTTATCCCAAATAAAGTGTTGACTGGATTGCTGGCCCGTTATGGTAAAACAGTTTCACCTATAAAGATGATTCCGATTGGCACCAAGTCTCCTCTCTTGAAACATGTAGTATCTTTTAGGCGTTATGTTTATATGATTCTGCAAGATAACATTGATGAACTGGATTTGTCCTTAAATTTTCGACACGAGGAATTTAATTACGTAATTTTTGCCACCACAAACAACATGAAGTGTTTTAATTGTGGTGAATTGGGACATATGATCCGTGCGTGTCCAGGTAGACAGGATAAGTCAAATGAGAGACCTTTACAGGTTTTAGAGGTTGGAAACATTGTAAATGAAAATGTAAATCGGAATGTCGCTGCGATAGTCGCAGATGATGAGGTGCCTGGACCGAGTTCAGTGCGGATAGCGGCGCCGGCGACTGTCACAGTGGATGTAGAGCGGGCAGATCGTGCTGAGGAAGATGAAGGTATGATGGTCACTATGGGTGAAGATAATGAGGTGGAGAATAGAGACTGTGTTGTGGACACGGTAGACAAACCTTCTGTTAATCTTGAAAGTGTGATGGAGACTGAGTTAGTTGATTGTGCTTTTAAAACGCCACTGAAGCGAAGGCTAGAACAGCGTCCTTCAGATCAGCAAGCAAAAAAAGGATTGGGTCATTTAAGCCAAACGGACACAGAAAGTGAAAGTGACTTTTCGGAATGCAGTGTGGAGTGCAGTTTGCCGCTAAGTGGTTTTTCGAATAGGAGTTATAGTTCAGATGACATTAAATCTTTTTTGAAGGCAACTAAGAATGTGAGAAAAGTTCGTATTGAAGAGCATTTTCCTGATGTGCTGCAGTTCATTGATAAAGCAAGAATATATAGGAGTGAAGGGTGTTTTAGCAATCAAGAAATATATCGTCTGAAGAAAATACTTGCCAAGCTTAATGCCCAACAAGAGTCCAATAGTTGTAATGAAAAATGAAAAGCACAGTTATGTGGTTATTCATAAATAACACATCAGAAAATGTTGTAATGCAAGATTTCATTTAAGAATGAATTAATCTATGTCTCTACGTTCCTGTTTTTTTTTTTAGAACTTTTGAAATACTAAAGTAATGGCACCTCCAGTATGCTTTGTCGGCACATAAAGTTGCATGTTCTGGGTACCAAATTTCAACAATAACACATCAGAAAATGTTGTAATGCAGGATTTCGTTTAAGAATGAATTACTCTATGCCTCTACGTTCCTGTTTTTTTGAGAACTTTTTAAATACTAAACAAGTAATGGCACCTCCAGTATGCTTTGTCGGCACATATAGTTGCATGTTCTGGGTAACATATTTCAACAATAACACTTCAGAAAATGTTGTAATGCAAGATTTAGTTTAAGAATGAATTAATCTATGCCTCTACGTTCCTGTTTTTTTGAGAACTTTTGAAATACTAAAGTAATGGCACCTCCAGTATGCTTTGTCGGCACATAAAGTTGCATGTTCTGGGTACCATATTTCAACAATAACACATCAGAAAATGTTGTAATGCAAGATTTAATTTAAGAATGAATTAATCTATGCCTCTACGTTCGTGTTTTTTTGAGAACTTTTGAAATACTAAAGTAATGGCACCTCCAGTATGCTTTGTCGGCACATAAAGTTGCATGTTCTGGGTACCATATTTCAACAATAACACATCAGAAAATGTTGTAATGCAAGATTAAGTTTAAGAATGAATTAATCTATGCCTCTACGTTCCTGTTTTTTTGAGAACTTTTGAAATACTTAAGCAATGGCACCTCCAGTATGCTTTGTCGGCACATAAAGTTGCATGTTCTGGGTACCATATTTCAACAATAACACATCAGAAAATGTTGTAATGCAAGATTAAGTTTAAGAATGAATTAATCTATGCCTCTACGTTCCTGTTTTTTTGAGAACTTTTGAAATACTTAAGCAATGGCACCTCCAGTATGCTTTGTCGGCACATAAAGTTGCATGTTCTGGGTACCAAATTTCAACAATAACACATCAGAAAATGTTGTAATGCAAGATTTCATTTAAGAATGAATTAATCTATGCCTCTACGTTCCTGTTTTTTTGAGAACTTTTGAAATACTAAAGTAATGGCACCTCCAGTATGCTTTGTCGGCACATAAAGTTGCATGTTCTGGGTACCATATTTCAACAATAACACATCAGAAAATGTTGTAATGCAAGATTTCATTTAAGAATGAATTAATCTATGCCTCTACGTTCCTGTTTTTTTTTAGAACTTTTGAAATACTAAAGTAATGGCACCTCCAGTATGCTTTGTCCAGTACACACACACACACACACATACATACATACATACATACATACATACATATACACACACACACACACACACACACACACACACACACACACACACACACATGTTAGATTGGAGTAGGCCTAATGGATAACTTCTAATAAAGAACAGAAATTACATTACATTAAATCTCAGTTGGAAACATTGTCACGTTTCTCCATACTTTTAAAAAAACATTTAGTAATTACAAAATAATAATTTAACACATAGCTTACACCATTTATAGAGGCAGACAAGATAATCTTTTCAGGAGTAAGCTATTTATTTTCACTGTTAAATGAAAATGCTGCCCGATCCACAGGCTTACAATTCACATACAACTGTTCCTTTAAGAAATACGGCCAAAAGCACTGAGGGGGAGGGGTTAACAACCGTCCAACATTTTTAAGGTGGAACGAATAGTTCGACGAATAAGGAGCTGGCGAAAAAGGAGCTGGAGTCAGCCTCGTATTCCACATTGTATATTTATAATGGTAGGTGGTGATAAATGAGTGTCTTTAAAGCGATAAACAAGTTGAACTGCATTCAGTTGATTTGTCATGCTTTGTTTAAATCAATTTTGTCTCATGACAAGAAAGAATATCAGATCCAATTTTTCTATCTTTGTGTGAAATAAGCATGACTTTTATCAAGCTATATAAAAAAGACAACGTACTAAATGACATCGACTCTTTGGACATACTATACAAATTTTCAGTCTTATGTGGTTTATAAAATAAACGTTTGTTTACCACATAAAGAAATACCAATTAGGTTAGCCCAAACTTAACACATTTAACTAAGTTGCATGCAATCATCAAGTTTTCAAGTACTTTCGCCTGATGAGTCGTCTGAGATCGAAAGAGGCTAGGAAAGAGATGAAGTCTGTCGCATATTTATTTAATAAATCACCTGTATTTAAAGCAGTACGCGTCTGTCTGTTGTGTTTTTAAATATTTGAATGACTTCCTCACAATTAATTGGAGCTCGCTCGATGGAGAGCAGCAGTCGGTCAGAGAGCCTCTCTTCATTACCAAGGAAGAGACGTTTATACAATTAGAATGCATAACACATCAAACAAATATAGGGAAATGATGATAATATTACTAAATATTACTTTACCAAACAAAACAGTGAGAATCAAAAAGGTAATTATGAGGAATTCATGTTAAGTTTTGTTGATGTTGTAAATTGTATTCATGAAAGTGTTAGCTATCATGAAATCAGTAACACTTTACAATAAGGTTTCATTAGTTAAATTTGTTATGAACTAATAATAAA
The DNA here is from genome assembly GCF_949319135.1 of Squalius cephalus. Taxonomy (NCBI): domain Eukaryota; kingdom Metazoa; phylum Chordata; class Actinopteri; order Cypriniformes; family Leuciscidae; genus Squalius; species Squalius cephalus. The sequence goes on from NC_137129.1 coordinate 45,164,409, forward strand.
CTGCACTTCTACAGCATTTATTAATCTTAGTTAATAGCCTATTAATTTCAGCATTTACTAAAACATTATTAACATCAAAAGTTGTAATGCACTGCATTAGTTAATGCACTGACTGTGACATTACATGAACAAACAATTAACAGTTGTATTATTATTAACTAAGATTAACAAATACAGTAACAAATGTTTTGCTCATTAGTTCATGTTAGTTAATATATGAATAATAAACAAATTAACTTTATTTTAAAGTGTTACTATGAAATCAAATATATAAATTCCTTACAATTTAGAGTTGGACATGGACTTAAAATTTCCTTTCACTATGTATTTCCCAAGCTAATAACACTTGCTACGTCCTTGGATGAAAACGAATGACATTGTCAGACTCAGAATGCGGCAGACATCGAGTTATACTTTTATTACTGTTAAGCATAACTCGCACGCTGCCGCAACGTTTACAGTAGCATGGCAGGATAATGTAACTTTTCCATATTAGCTTAACGTTACTGATGCTCGTGTAGTTTGAAGACTCGCGGCGAACTGATGAAACTCCGCCTACCACTTCAGCTCCGCCAAAAACATTTTTTAAATAATATTTTTTTGTATTATTGTTAGTGGCAATGGTGTATAAGTGTAGTGATATTTATTATAATATTTATGATTATTATTATTATTATTTACATTTATCAGAGAGGGGCACAATACATTTTGAGACAAAAGTGGGAAGGGCTTAGTGAAAGTGAAAGTAGCCTACATTCAAGTGTGTTTTATTTACAAGCGCCATTTTACGAATTTAAGAATCTTTAAATAAGAACAACGGATCATCCAAGTATCAAGTGATGTTTGTATATGTAAGTTTGATTTAACGTGCTGTTGATGGAAAACTCGAGCCTCGAGGTGTTTAATAACTTTATATATTGGCGCATGGAAATGAACTTACTTCCTCACTAACGTAAGTAACCATGAAATATTAAAGTACATTACACATGAAATTCTTAATATGCATTTCATTTTTATACTATTCTTTTTTACTTATCAATTATTGGATATAGACATATAGCATAGACCCTATATGCTAACCCTAACCCTTTCTAGAAACCACATTGTTTTAACACTTTTCTCTTTAACATCTGTAGTGTTTGTTTTAACTGTTTAACTTGTGCTGTTTCTTAAAATTTGATATAGTTTTCTGTGTAAATGAATGTCAATTATAAAGAGTGCTGTTGTCACAATCTCCCTTTATGTAATGTCATTTTTATTGAAAATTTTATTAAACTAAATCAATAGGAAACATTTTATTTTAAAATAGTTTGAAAAGATCTTGAACAAATATCTGTGAATATTAGTCAGTTTCACAGATGTATTAAATGTGGGCTTACAGTAGTGCTGGGCGGTTTGACCAAAAATCAACATCACGGTTTTTTTCTAAATTATACCGGTTTCACGGTTTTTACCGGTTTTTTTTTTTTTTTTAAGCATGATGGGTGTTAACCACATTTTCTACTGAGTGAGAGAGGAAATACTGCAGTAGATTTACTTATAATGCCCTATTTTATTGTCATGAGTGAATATTATAGAAACAATCCACACTAATATTAATAATACAGCAGGTTTGCAAGGCTGTTTACAAAGAGGTGCCAGCAGGACGCGCTTTAGGAGCGGCAGAAACAGTGGTTTCCCCGGTAACGGCTGTACACAAAGCAGCAACGCTCATAAACACTGCTTTATCAGGAAAGATAAAGAAAGATTCAATCGTAATAACAAAGAAACTTTTCTAAAGACCGTCAGTTCACTTCAGATACGTTAATACAGTATAAAAACACGCGCGCCGCGAGAAAAAAAGACACTCTCACCCCCACACGTCTCGTGCCCATTCTAGTCAATGCTTGTGTTTCAGATCGAAGCTTCCCAGAAGCGGCTCTCCGCGCCGCTTCGCTAAATATAGGCGCCTAGTCTATTTTGACGCACGCGTGTGGAGGACGGAATAAAACCTTGTCGCAGCTGTAATGTGCCGCAGACGTGTGTTGTAAATGAGGGGTGAGACTGTCGCGCAGCGCCGCGTTCCGATTAAAGCGACATACACCGGTATTGCGGTATATTAAAAATTCATATCGTAACAAAAATAAACACCGGTATTCGGTATGAACCGGTAAACCGCCCAGCACTAGCTTACAGTAAACTGTCCCATTTGTACAATATTTGAGGCTTCAGTGGAAGAACATTAAACTCTAGTGTTACAAACTTCCCACAGTCTGTTCAGCCGAGATATTTCTGTTTTAAACACACACAGATGAAATACTGGTGCAAACGCTACAGATCTGACTGAAGAAGAGAATCTGCTGATTCTGATGATACCAGTTCTGAACATTCATTAACATTATTGATAAAATCACATTAAATGTTGATAATTATTGATTAGATATCAGAAATCTGATTAGATTTGTCTCCATAAACACACTGAAGAAAATGTCAAATGAAATGTATTGTATTTGAGTGTGTGTGTGTGTGAATGAGTGTTTCTGATCTCTTACTCGAGCAGCTCCATGAAGACTGAATGAATCATGGACGACACACACACATTCAGACATGGAGATTCTTCTCCAGGATTCAGGTACTTCAATCTTCATATGATCTTAATGTTATAGAAGACTCATTTTCTGCACATAACAGGGTGTTGTGTGTGTTTGCCAGGGTTGGTATAGTGATCTGTTGTCTCTATCATATTCTGGTGCCGGGATATACAGTAGTTGGAGACACTCAGGGTCTTTAAACACTGTCCAAAGACACACAGATACAGTCGACAGCTAGATGATATATGACATTATCCTTGGACAGTCTCATCACTCTTCAACACACTGTCTTAATAGACGACCTTCTCATGTGGGATTTATTTTCATGTTAAATCAGCCAAGTTGATTCTTGTCTCTATTCTGTTAAAGTCAGTTTAAGGGTGACAGATCAATCTCTCCGGAGTCCAGCTGTGTGTCCATGAAGAGTGACCGGTCTATGAAGGAGCCAATGAGATTTGAGGGAAAACACACATCAACAGATCTGAGGTACAACATTTTTGTTTAGACAGACAGAGAGACCACAGACACACACAAATAATGCATGTATGGCATAATTTGGCAAATATTCACTTATTATCAAAACTCACACTATTATAAAGCGCTGCAATAGCAGGAGTCGAGCACAGGATCAGGTCTCCTCTCACAGCTGATCCAGAGCTTCAGTCCTGATGTTTGACGGACAGACAGAGAATTTTGAAAAGCGCTGAGCTTGATTAAGTTACTGTATTTGTAATTAGTTACTTTCCGCCTCTAGATATAGTTGGTACCCTGAGGGTCCCGTCTCACACAGGGTCTTTATACACTTTCCTATTAAAAGAGAACACATCTATGTCAATAAACAGGTGAAATGATCCTTGTACACTGTAATCACTCTTCAACATTTTCAGAAGCTTTTCTGCATCTGGATGTAAAAAAAAAAAAAAAAAAAAAAAACTTGCCAAAATGAACTCTTGTCTGTTTTCTATTGAAGCCAAAGTTGCAGACAGAAATCAAACCCACCGGAGTCCAGCTGTGTGTCCATGAGGAGTGACGTGTCTATGGAGCAGCCAATAACATTTAAAGGAAAACACACATCAACTGATCTGAGGTACAACATTTTTGTCTAGAGAGACTAGATCAGCTCTTCCCAGATCTTCTCTGGAGCCACTAACACAACCACGACACATTTTCTTATGTCTCCCTCATATAAAACACCTGTTTCAGCTCATCAGCTCATTAGTAGAGACTGCAAGACCTGAATAGACAGATGGATGGATACATGTTACGCATCTAGTTACGCTCCTAGATGTTCGAAAAACATCCCTATTATCTCTAGCCTTGGCTACCGTATATAGACCGCCTGGGCCTTACGCTGATTTCCTAAAAGAGTTTGCAGATTTTCTCTCAGACCTATTAGTTAATTTTGATAAAGCATTAATTGTTGGAGACTTTAATATCCACGTAGATAATTCAAATGATGCGTTAGGGGCTGCGTTTACAGATTTATTAAACTCTTTTGGGGTCAAGCAAAACGTCACCGGACCAACTCATCGTTTTAAAGGTCCCGTTCTTCGTGATCCCATGTTTCAAACTTTAGTTAGTGTGTAATGTTGCTGTTAGAGCATAAATAATATCTGTAAAATTATAAAGCTCAAAGTTCAATGCCAAGCGAGATATTTTATTTAACAGAAGTCGACTACAATGAACGGCTCGTTTGGACTACATCCCTCTACTTCCTTCTTTAATGATGTCACTAGAACCGTTTTTTGACTAACCTCCGCCCACAGGAATGCTCCCTCAACTCTACTGGCTACTTGCGCACTTCTTATAACTTAGCCTACTGTGTTTACTCAGCTCTTACGGTGATTTTCTGAAGTAAAACTGACGCTTCATCTTTTGTGTGATGTACAATAAACTTTATTAAACTCATCAGTATATGTTTGATCATCATTCGGACCTGGTCCGAAACAGCAGACTTGTAGGCTATTAATAAATAATGGATACATACAAGCAGATCACAAATACGTTATAATAACCGTAATTAAACTACTAAACTATACCTGTTTCATCTCTATACAGCACTCTGACTCTGTAGGCATTATTGTCCGACTCGAACTGAACACGTTACTGAGAGTTTCTGATATTATCATCATTCCGTGAGATGAATTTGTCCTGACAGACTGAGCGCGAGCTCATGAAGCTCCGCCCCCTGTGTCGTCCAGCAGCAGCTTATTTGCATTTAAAGGGCACACACTAAAACAGCTTGTTTTTTTGAGCCCCAAAAAATGTCAATTTAAACATGCTGTAAAAAATGATCTGTTGGGTATTTTGAGCTGAAACTTCACATACACACTCTGGGGACATCAGAGACTTATTTTACATCTTGTGAAAAGGGGCATAATACGGGACCTTTAATCATACACTCGCGTTATCGATTAGGCAGAACAATCCTTCCATCCACCATAGATAATTTTTCAAATAGCTTATCTGATCTGTCTCAGCTGCTCAGTGAACCCAAACAAACAGATGAACTTGAGGAATTAACTAGCACTATGAGCATCATTCTCTCTGGAACATTGGATATTGCTGCACCCATTAGATTAAAAAAGGTCAGAGAGAAAAGTAAAGCACCATGGTACAACAATACTAAACGTGTTCTAAAGAGAGAAACCCGTAATTTAGAGCGTAAATGGAAAAAAACTAACTTTGAGGTCTTTAGAATCGCATGGAAAGACAGTACGTCACGTTACAAAAAGGCCCTAAAAGAGGCCAGGGCTGAGCATCTCCGCAAACTAATACAAAACAACCAAAACAATCCTAGGTTCTTATTTAACACCGTGGCTAGACTAACAAATAAACAGATGTCTCCTGAACAAATTATTCCGTTACAGTTTAGTAGTAATGATTTCATGAAGTTCTTCACTGAGAAAATAGAAAACATCAGAACCACAATTGTAAACGTTCAATCCTCAATCGCGCCTTATAATTCAGCCTCAATTATCACCCCGCAAGAACAATTACAGTGCTTTACAACTATAGAACAAAAAGAGTTAAATAAACTTATCACTTCATCAAAAAACAACAACATGTTTATTAGATCCTATACCATCTAACCTACTGAAAGAAGTGTTACCTATAGTGGAAGAGCCTCTCCTCAATATTATTAACTCGTCTTTATCTTTAGGTCATGTTCCAAGAACATTTAAACTGGCAGTTATAAAACCTCTCATTAAGAAACCACAATTAGATCCACATAATCTAGCAAATTATAGACCCATTTCAAATTTACCTTTTATGTCTAAAATACTAGAAAAAGTTGTGTCCGCCCAACTGGGCTCTTTCTTGCATGAAAATGACATCTATGAAAAGTTTCAGTCTGGATTCAGCCCGAATCATAGCACTGAAACTGCGCTCGTTAAAATCACAAATGATTTACTTTTAGCTTCTGACCAAGGCTGTATCTCAATACTAGTTTTACTTGATCTTAGTGCTGCGTTCGATACTATAGATCACACAATACTCTTAGATCGACTACAAAATTATACTGGTGTTCAAGGACAAGCATTAAGCTGGTTTAGATCGTATTTATCTGACTGCTACCATTTTGTTTATTTAAATGGAGAAAAATCGATCATAACTCCAGTAAACTATGGAGTGCCGCAGGGATCTGTGTTAGGCCCTCTATTATTCTCAATATATATGCTGCCACTTGGAAATATTATAAGGAAACATGGAATTAGTTTCCATTGTTATGCTGATGACACTCAAATCTATATTTCATCACGGCCAGATGAAAACGCTAAATTATCCAAATTGACAGAGTGTGTTAAAGATATAAAAGATTGGATGACGTGCAATTTTCTTTTATTAAATCCAGACAAGACAGAGGTACTAATCATTGGTTCAAAAAAACACCCACAAAACCTCTCACAATACAACTTTAACATTGTAGGATGTCCTGTTACTTCATCCTCTACAGTAAAAGACCTGGGTGTTATATTAGACTGCAACCTGTCTTTTGAAAATCATATTTCATATGTTACAAGAACAGCCTTTTTCCACCTTAGAAACATTGCTAAGCTACGTAACATGCTATCAGTTTCTGACGCAGAAAAGTTAGTTCATGCATTCATGACCTCGAGACTAGATTACTGTAATGCTTTATTAGCTGGTTGTCCTGCATCCTCAATAAACAAGATACAGTTAGTCCAAAATGCCGCCGCTAGAGTTCTAACTAGATCAAGAAAATATGACCATATAACACCAATTTTATCATCACTACATTGGTTACCTATAAAGTTCCGTATTAATTACAAGGTATTGCTACTGACTTATAAAGCCCTAAACGGCTTAGCTCCAGTCTATTTAATGGATCTTCTATCGCCCTATAATCCATCGCGCTCTTTAAGGTCACTAAATTCGAGGCTTTTGGTCATACCTAGGATATCCAGATCCACCAAAGGAGGGAGAGCATTTTCACATTTAGCTCCAAAACTCTGGAATAGCCTTCCTGATACTGTTCGTTGCTCAGACTCGCTCTCCCAGTTTAAAACTAGATTAAAGACGCATCTTTTCGGCCAGGCATTCATATAATACTTTTAATCTTACAGTTAAATCCGACCTCTAGTTCATAAACGCCAGAGGAGAACTGGCCCCCGACTGAGCCTGGGTTCTCCCAAGTTTTTTTTTTCTCCATTAGGTCACCTGAGTTTTTCGGTTCCTTGTCACTGTTGCCTTTGGCTTGCTCAGTTGGGGATATTTGGGGATATTTAATTTAATTAATCAATCAACGATACTATTGATCAGCATTACCAAACGTGGACGTTCCACTAGAAACAAACATTGATGTATTGTTTTAATTTAATACTGTGAAGCTGCTTTGATACAACCTATGTTGTGAAAAGCACTATATAAATAAACTTGACTTGACTTGACATGTAGATAAACCTCATATAGAGAACCAATCTATCCATGTAAAATGAACTATATATATTCTTGTCTGTATTCTATTGAAGTGGATTCCCCCAGCAGAGATCACAGGCTCCAGAGTCCAGCTGTGTGTCCATGAGGAGCGACCGGTCTATGGAGCAGCCAATAACATTTAAAGGAAAACACACATCAACTGATCTGAGGTACAACATTTTTGTCTAGAGAGACTAGATCAGTTCTTCCCAGATCTTCTCTGGAGCCCCTAACACAACCACGACACATTTTCTTATGTCTCCCTCATATAAAACACCTGTTTCAGCTCATCAGCTCATTAGTAGAGACTGCAAGACCTGAATAGACAGATAAATGGATACATGTAGATAAACCTCATATAGAGAACCAATCTATCCATGTAAAATGAACTGTATATATTCTTGTCTGTATTCTGTTGAAGTGGATTCCCCCAGCAGAGATCACAGGCACCAGAGTCCAGCTGTGTGTCCATGAGGAGCGACCGGTCTATGGACAACATGACATTTAAGAGAAGACAAAAATCAACTCAAATGAGGTACAACATTTCTGTCTAGACAGACTCATCCTGATAGTAACTCACTGTACCCAGACTATCCATTATTAATAAATAAATAGATAGTAAACAAAGATAATGTACACAAGCAACAGCGTGTTTTAACATAGATACGAACAATAATCGAGGACAGAACTGAACGGGAGAATATATACACAGGGTAAACGAGGGAACTACTGTAACTAGACACAGGTGGATGAAGGTTAACTAATCAGGGACTAACAAGAACAGATGCAGACGTACGGTTTGCCGATCTTTAATGTGGCGTGACAGATTATTTATCAGACGCTTTATCAACCCTTCCTTTAAACGGCAGCAAGAACCAATCATATCTTTATTGCTAGTTATAGCATGAAATAAACATGAATGAACCATGAACACAAGAATATATGTTGAAATATACAGTACAACTTACTGAAATATGTTTCAACCATGGAGAGATAAAACAGCTTGTGAATCAAGTAACATTACATTTAACTCAGAAAAGTTATACAAAGGTCATACAGTAGTTCATTAGTAAACTAGAGAGAACACTAGAGAGTTATGATCTTAACCTGTTAGGGATGTATTCATTATTTAATGTCTAAATCTGTGTCAGTTATATTGTTAATTAAAATATGTTAACTAATTGCAAATAATTAGAAAAATTAGAAACTCAAACTAAAATGTGTTTGCGTCAAAGTGTGAAAATTATGAATCAGGTCACATTTCTTGAATTCAATAATTTGGACATTGTTGCTCATTTTTACCTTTAATATTATAGTAATGATCCAAGTGAAGCAGATCCACTGTATAGTTTACTGCATTAGATTAGAGGTTTTTCCCTACAAAATGTACATGTATCTCAGATATTTCCAGATTTATTTGAATTGAGAACAGAATCAAATAATGAAATTTATATCAATATCCAGTTCCTAGAGGCTTGTGCAAACGGCCAAATAACAGTTTTACTGATATATAGACCAACAGCACTGTTGCTTGTGTGATATTGTCTAATTATTTAATTAGAGAGTGTTGTTATTTTACTAAAACTTTTCTCTTTATGTTGTAATCTGTCAATCTTTCACTGGTCCAAAGCAGATTCAAATCAAATCTGCTGAAGAAGTTTCAGTGTCTGTATGAAGGAACAGCAAAGCAGGGAAACCCAACACTCCTGAATGAGATCTACACAGAGCTCTACATCACAGAGAGTGAAAGTGGGGAGATCAATAATGAGCATGAGGTGAGACAGATCGAGACACAATCCAGGAGAGCAGCAACAGAGGACACACCGATCAAATGCAGTGACATCTTTAGACCTTTACCTGGACAAGACAAACCCATCAGAACTGTGCTGACAAAGGGAGTCGCTGGCATTGGGAAAACAGTCTCTGTGCAGAAGTTCATTGTGGACTGGGCTGAAGGGAAAGAGAATCAGGACGTCCAGCTCATATTCCCACTTCCTTTCAGAGAGATCAACTTGATGAAGGACAAAACACTCAGTCTTTCAGATCTTCTTCATGTCTTTTTCCCGGAAACTAAAGAAATGGAAATATCCCGTGATGAATATAAACTGTTGTTCATCTTTGATGGTCTGGATGAGTGTCGTCTGTCTCTGAACTTTAAGAGCAAAGTGAAACTGTGTGATATATCTGAATCAGCCTCAGTGGACGAGCTGCTGATGAACCTCATTGAGGGGAATCTGCTTCCCTCTGCTCTCATCTGGATCACCTCCAGACCAGCAGCAGCTCATCTCGTCCCCTCTAAGTGTGTCCATCGAGTGACAGAGGTGCGAGGCTTCAATGAGCCACAGAAGGAGGAATACTTCAGGAAGAGAATCAGTGATCAGAGTCTGGCCAATACAGTCATCACACACCTGAAGTCCTTGAGGAGCCTCCACATCATGTGCCACATCCCAGTGTTTTGCTGGATCTCAGCCACTGTTCTAGAGAAGATGTTGAGAGAAGCAGAGAGAGGAGAGATTCCCAAGACTCTCACTCAGATGTACACACACTTCCTGATCATTCAGACCAACATCAAACATGAGAAGGACTATGAGAAGAGAGTGAAAGATGAAGACATGATTCTCAAACTGGGGAAACTGGCTTTCCAGCAGCTTGTGAAAGGCAACCTGATCTTCTATGAGGAAGACCTGAGAGAGTGTGGCATTGATGTGACAGAAGCATCAGTGTACTCAGGATTGTGCACTCAGATCTTCAGAGAGGAGTTGGGCTTGTATCAGGGGAAAGTCTTCTGCTTTGTTCATCTGAGCATCCAGGAACATCTAGCAGCTCTATATGCACACATTCACTATACATATGATAAGAGAAATGTGTTTGACAAAACCAAACAGAGTTTCTTTACTAAAATCTTAAACCATATCTTATATCTTTCATTATCTGAGCTGCATCAGGGAGCTGTGGATGAGGCTTTACAGAGTAAGAATGGACATCTGGACCTTTTCCTGCGTTTCCTTCTGGGTCTCTCATTGGAGTCCAATCATTCTCTCTTACGAGAACTACTGACACAGACCAGAAGCTGGTTCTACAACAAAGAGGAAACAGTTCAGATCATCAAACAGAAGATCAGGAAGAATCGCTCTCCAGAGAGATCCATCAATCTGTTCCACTGTCTGAATGAACTGGGTGATGATTCTCTGATGCAGGAGATCCAAGATTATCTGAATTCTGGAAAAATAAGAGAAACCAAACTCTCCTCCTCACAGTGGTCAGCTCTGGTTTATGTGTTGCTGACATCAGAGCAGAAGATGGATGTTTTTAATCTAAAACAGTTTATTGGAGCACAAAATACAGTAGGTGAAGTTCTTCAGAAGCTGATGCCTGTGGTTAAAGAATCCAGATCAGTTCAGTAAGTCACTCTGACAACAATCATTACACTGATAAAACATGATCATATTTATGAGTTTAGCATGTGTTTTCGTACCAAAGCAATACTGTAAAATTAGAAATTCATATACATCTTAGGTAACCCTTTACAATAACAGTACATGAATAATCATATACTAATCCCTGAATTAATAGTTATTTCTACATGAACTCATGATCAGCAAAGATATGAACTAATCATAAACCAATGTAGAGCTATAAAGAGTAATAGAGAGTCATAAGGATTCACACATGAATAGCAGAAGCCTTAACTATTAGTACATGTTTGATAATTAATGCATTAATTAACATATAGGGGTAAACTAAATCAACCAGGCTCCGTAAGAATAAACAAGTACTCTGAATTTAAATTAAACATGATTTAATACTCATTTAATTATTTAAGTCTCAACGTTGTCTGTTTCTCTCCTGTGGTGAATAATGAATGATATACAAAAAGAATATACAGGGTTTCCCATACATAAGGTTTACCTGAGCGGCCCAGGAAAGTACAATTCGAAATCCTATTCAGTTGGATAACCCGTATAAAATGCGTAAAATGTTTTGTTTTGAGAGAGAGACAGAGAGAGAGAGAGGGAGAGGGAGAGAGAGATGCATGCAGCGTCGAGCGTGAACTGATCGTGAAATGACCGTGAACAAAGCGGCAAACTGGACATCAACAACTGCATGCTGAACGCTGTTTAATTCAGGACCTAATTCAGGCAAGTTATGAGTCCTGAGAGTCCATGAAAAATAAACGCCAAACAAAGATATGTTTTTACTCATAAAAAGATGTAGTGAAATTTCAGTCATTTTCTCTTCAGTGGGGAATTGACCCTTCGCATTTTTTGTCACATCCAGAAAACATCTTCTCACTATCCGCTAGCTGCCTGTCCCCTGAACACACTGTAGAAACACAGTCTCTGTAGACAGCCCAGGCTCCACAAATGACAAGAAAAACAAACTGGCCCAGCCTTGGCCACCAAACATAACAAACAGTGTTCCAGCCAATCACGGACAAGAATGATTTGGGGGTGGGGGTGGGGGTGGGGGGGTTAGTGCGCGTGCACATGAAGGGGGGTGTGGGGGGCGGAGGATAGAGAAGCATGAAGACGGAAGTTTGCTAGAGGAGAGATGTCCTAACAACGACTAACGTTAAAATTGTATATTCTTGAGAATTTTGATATGGCCGTCACGCGACCAAAGAGACGACGATCCGATGAACGAATAACAAAGAAGAGGGAAAAGGAGAAGGAACGCGAAGTCCTGAATTTACATCGGAAAAACGTTCAAAAGGTGGCGAGAACTCCGCTGGCAGAAGGGCTCCCGATCCGACGTTCAGGAGGCTCTGTTTCTGCTGGACGGGGTAAATCCAGTTGTTTTTTCTAAATGGTTCATGACTGTTTCAGGAAGCACGGAAGGGAGGGGGAGGGGACGGGATGAGGAGGAGGGAGGGTCGAGCTAGCCTCCGTTTTGTTTGACAATACTATGAACGTCAACAAGAAGTGACATTACCCAACATCGCTTAGAGCAGCTTCAACTACAAGGAAGAGATGATCGGTTCACGAGCAGCTTTAACTGAGGCTAGAGCGATCTATCAGACACATTAAAGAGCCACAAAACGGTATTTATCGTTTAAATTTCTTTAAAAAATGACCAAATTTGAAGGGTGAGACTTTGTGTTTCATATCAAAAGTAGCCTGGTCTGTCCTGTCTGTCAGCGTGTTGTCAGCGTGTTGTCAGTGGACTCTCTGCTCCGCCATGTATTTTCTCCACTCTGCGTGAGATCATGATGTGGCGTGAGAGAGGCGTGGCTTGTTGGACATAGCAACAGTAACTAAAGGGGGCGGGTCTTTGCGAATGTTCAATTGTCGTGTCACTATAGATCTTTGTTTGTATCTTTAAACTAACTTTGCAAGTGACCTCTGTATATTACTTTCTGCCCTTGGTATGTGTATTGCTTTTAACATCCTTCTACGTAGGCTACCCCCTTCTCTACAGTCACACCTTTTTCAGTAAGAGACAATATTTGCCCCCTTGAATCGATTTTTCCAGTGCATTTTTTACTTTAACAAATACCTTTATAAATTAAATAATGCTTTAAATAAAAATATTTAAAAAATCAATAGAGAAATATGCAATGATGGTTAAAATGAAGTGATGCTTTTAAATATTAAATTAAAACCGCCAGTAGGTGGCAGTAAGTCACTGTCTTTATGAGTGAGTCATCGAGTTATTAATTCATTCAGTAACGAAGCAAATAGCTGTAATTATGAATGAATGCTGCTGTTCTGCTGTGGCTTTCGTTGGAGCTATTATTTTATTGAAAAAAAATACTGACAAAACTGTTTAAAATGAACAGCACTTAATATTAACACCTTTCGTTTGTTGAACTGTTGTATAAAATAAATGTCACATTTGCATTCGTGTGGATATTCGTATAATGTGATTAACATTAAACAGGAACTCACACAGGGTTTTTGATCGAAGAGAGATTGAATCTTAAAACGATCTCTATGCACAGTCTGTGTCTATATTTGTTCTTCATGCTAGTAAGTGCTAAATACCCACTTTTACAAAGGCACATGGTCGAGAACGGCAGTATAGCGCGATTTGCCAAGGCAACATAATCTGAACTCACAAAGTTGGTCATCCACGCTGCTTGTGTGAATGCAGTCAGTTTTGACCGCAAAAGATGAGGTAATTTGATCGGATGTCATGCATTGATCTACGGCATTTTACCTGACATAGATACATACTCAGTTTTAATGTTATTTTAAGGTGGGGTAGAATTAAATCAATGGCAAAATTCTGCATTTTGTTCGCGTACTCCCTTCTGTCACCTCACCTATCTTTGTAAAGCGACCTTGGGTGTTGGGTAGGCGCTACACATATAAAAATTATTATTATTATTATTATTAATAACCACCCAAACACAATTTAACACACATTGCAGGATACCAATGCTCTGTGAAAAAGTCAGTAATTATTTAATAGCAATATTAAAAGGTTGAGGTATTCGTATTCTTACACAAAAACAAACATACTGCACAAACTTTCCATTTGCAATTGAACTCGAACTGTTTCGTTACTTTCTCAGACAGCTGCATATCCCTCACTCCGGTAACTGTCCATGCTGGATCTGTCCCGTTGTTTTAAAAACTAATCACGGAAAGCACAATAAGGCATTAGCATGACCGCATCCAGCTAGCCAGGCCTTTCTAGAGTACCAGCTCCGAGAGAAGCCTCGCACGCACTGCTTCCCTTTATTGTTATCCTGCATATTAGAGATGGGTGCGGCGCGCTACAAGAATCGCCCATAGCTGACTAGATTTGAGCTCGCTGATTGGCTTGTTTTTGTCAAACATTTGTATCTTAAATCAGCAATTGGCTAAGCTGCCCCACAGACCCGCCTCTTTGATGAGACGCGCACACAGCTGGAGCAGACGTGCAGAAAAAACTGACATTTAGAATTTCTATCATATTTTTCACATGTACTGGGTGCATTTAATATTTCAAATACACAAATATTGACAATTTGTACACATGATTTATGGATGTATTTACTTCTTTATTTATTGCATGTGGCTCATAAACTGTGGTCTGGCTCATGGGGGGCGCCCTAGCGCCCTCTATTGGCCAGCCGCCCCTGACTGCAATCTAACGTAATTATGAATAAACGGCTCGTTTCGAAATGTTCCTGGTCTACTGACATTTAAGACATCTGATTTAAACATTATAATGCTCATGATAACTTTTGTTAACTTTACAATAAATAAATCCACTTCACCAGTTAATTACTCCTCGAGAGCGATGCCACTGAAAAACACAGAGCAACCGCATAAACGTAAGTTCAAAGACAATATTCTAAAGTAAAATGGAATTCTGAGTATTCCGAATACTAACCCGTTCATTTAATTCTACCCCACCTTCAAATAACATTTAAACTGAGCATGTATTTCTAGCAGGTAAAATGCCGTAAATACATGACATCCGATCAAATAACCTCATCTTTTGTGGTCAAAAGTTTTCTGCATTCACACAAGCAGTGTGTATGGTATGATAGGAGCGTTCAGATTATGTTGCCTTGCCAAATCACGCTATACTGCCGTTCTCGACCATGAACCTTTGTAAAAGTGGGTATTTAACACTTACTAGCATGAAGAACAAATATAGGCACAGACCCACAGAGATCGATTTAAAGGTGCTCTAAGCGATGCCGGGAGTCGTAATTTCGTGTTGATGTTCGAATTGTTGTCAAACAAAACGGAGGCTAGCAAGACCCTCCCTCCTCCTCATCCCGTCTCCTCCCTCCTCCCCTCCCTTCCGGCATAAAGGAAAGTCAAAGTAGTCACTACAAACAAAGTTGAGTTTTACTGATACTTCATTCAATGTGTAATGTCGCCAAGTTAGATAAATGCTTTTATATATTGCAGAACAGAATGCAGAAAAAGAGAAACATTATCTTAAAATCGTTTCGCCACCTGAGGTTATAACTATAGCTCCCATACAAGGACGCAATAATAGCAAGATAAAGTTAGCTTCACGTTTCCCAGTGAGCATAAACAACGGCGGCGGCATAAACAAATTTAGTCAAAGTTGTCAATAGCCTATAAATGAACATTCAAATTCATAACAAACAGTGGGTGAAAACAATCATTCTAGGGCTGTAGTCAACCAAAGAAATGCTTAGTCGACCAAAGTCCTGTCCTGCGCAATGATTAGTCGACCAAAAAAAAAAAAAAAATACGCGACGTTTTGCATTTTTGGTTGAACATTTATTAAACAATTGTCATAGAGCATTTATAAAACAACAACGAATAAACGTTTTTTTTTTTTTTTTTTTTTTTTTTTTTATTGACACCTTGGATCCCCCGCGAAACTGTTCTCATTCGCGCTTGAATAAGGCCGGCGACACACTGGCTGCTGGCGTGGGAGTGTCAGCTGCTGTGGCGTGTCTGTTTTTATTTCGGCTCCCATGTTAACAGGTTGGAGTTTGCACACTGCCTGCGTGAGACATGCGTCTCAGATGCGGCTCGAGCAATGCGGAAAACGCGTGCATGCTAGAAATAGAACCGACTGAGTGTTCCTCTGGCTAGAGCGCAGAACAGCGGAGTTTGTATGGACCGAAGTGCATGTCTGAGCTTGTATTGCTGCTGTTGCTTTGACATTGTGGAAAATAGAATAATAGACACAAAATGTATTAGACTTTTTACCCGTTATTATGAATCTAAATTATTCTCGTTTTTAATTTAGGCTAACTTAATTTCGTTTATTTAAATTTCGTTTTTTCTTTATTTAAATTTCGTTTTTTCTTTATTTAAATTTCGTTTTTTCTTTATTTAAATTTAGTTTTTCTTTATTTAAATTTCGTTTTTTCTTTATTTAAATTTCATTTTTTTCTTTATTTAAATTTAGTTTTTCTTTATTTAAATTTAGTTTTTCTTTATTTAAATCTACCCTTTACTGTGTCAGTAATTTGTTAGTCAGAAAAATATTAGACTACCTTAAAAGTATTTGTTAAGTTAACAGACTGTGTGCGTTTTATATCACTAGTGCAGTGTCCATTCTCGGAGAATATAAGCCCTGCTCGCGTGAGGTGCGCCGCTTCCCGCTCGCGCTGTTCTGTAGTTTACTATTAATTCTGAACGCGTGTCTGTCTATATTGCACCAAATGCGACACTGCACTCCCTTGTGAAGTCGATTGGATGAACGGTTCTCGAAATAATCAAAATGCAAACGGACAGACAGACACATGGATTACTATATTCCTTACTGAGCGCGAAGCAGCAGTGCAGCCTATGAGTGTTCTACGTGGTGCGCTAAACTGTGGCGCTGTTACAAAATAGCCTAAATTAAAGCATTTAAAGTTGGGGATAAAACATAGGCTAATTATATTTAGAATACAGTAATATATAACTGCTTATAAAGGTATAAATATCAAGGAGTAAATCAATGAAAATTTCTTTATTGGTGAAAAAAAAAAAGAAATGCAACTGGTCGACCAATGAGAATGTCAGTCGACCAAGACGGCATCGACCGATTAGTCGACTAAACGACTAAAGTTGACAGCCCTAAATCATTCACACAAATTGTCGCCCTACTGTGAATTTGCTTGATCATTTACAATAGAGATTGATTGCTAGCTGCTGCTGACTGCATAGTTCTAGCTAATTACATCCTTGTACTGGTTTGGTGAACATGAACGTCTATTTAGAAAAATGGATTTACCTGTTCTGCAAAAACAGAGTAACCTGAATGTCAGATTGGAAGCCCTTCTGCCGGCGGAGTTCTCGCCACCTTTCGAAGGTTTTTCCGATGTAAATTCGGTACTTAAATTCGGTGCGTTCCTTATTCTTGTCCCTCTTCTCTTTGCAATTGTTCATCGGAACAGCGTCTCTTTGGTCGTGTGTCGGCCATAATTCAAACTTCCCCCTTCATGCTTCTCTCTCCTCCACACGCTCCACACCCACTTCATGTGTACGCACACTAACCCCCCAAACTCCACCCTCAAATACTGCTTGCCAGTGATTGGCTAGAACACTGTGTGTTGTGTTTCGTGGTGTGGGAGAGCCCAGCTTGTTTTTCTTGCTGTTTGTGGAGCCTGTGGTGCCTAGAGAGACCGCGTTTTTCTACAGTGTGTTCAGGGGACAGTCAGCTAGCGGATAGTGAGGAGATGTTTGCTGGATGTGACAAAAAATGTTTTGGCCTAAAAAACACGTGACATCGCTTAGAGCACCTTTAAGATTCAAACTCTTCAAAGTTTCAAAGTTCCTGTGATCACATTACGAATATCCACACGATTGCAAATGTGACATTGATTTTATACAACAGTTCAACAAATGAAAGGTATTAATATTAAGTGATGTTCATTTTAAACAGTATTGTCAGTATTTTTTGCAACAAAATAATAGCTACGAAATCCACAGCAGTGCTGGTGAACGAATCTGCAGCTTTGAATCAATGATTCAATGATTCATTCAAAATTACAGTCAATTGCTTTGTTACTGAATGAATTAATGACTCGATGACTCACTCATAAAGACTGTGACTTACTGCCACCTACTGGCGGTTTTAATTTAAAATTTAAAACCATAATTTTGTTGTTACCATCATTGCATATTTCTCTATTGAAATTGTTATTTAATTAAAGCATTATTTATTTTCTAAAGGTATCTGTAAAGGTAGAAAGTGCACTGGAAAAATATTAGGGCTGGGACGATCTCCCGAGTCGATATTATCACGATACTTGGGTGCCGATACGATATGTATTGTGATGTTTTTAAGAATTGCGATTCTACAAGTATTGTGATTCGATATTGCGATTTTTTTTTTCTTTCTTTTTTTAACACTAGACCATGGGGAAAAGTTAAATCATACACTTATACAGACTGTACATGATGTATAAGATGAGACATATTTAGAAAAACAATTCATATTTTTCTCACTTATTTTAGAAACATACAGTACTACATTCTCTTTAATAAATGATTCAATAACAAATACATTTTTAACAGTCACTTGTCGCCACCTTGTGGCGAAACAATGTAATCGATAAATGCGTTGTTTTAAGCGCCAAAATCAAAAGCTGATTTACTCTATTTTGATCGCTATCATAGACATCAGTGTTTATATTTGAACTTTAAACTTTTATCCCAGTACTTCTATGACAATTTGAACTATTGTATCACAGAAATAATGATAGGCTACTATGAGGAAAAGCCTGCTGTTTCATGACGACTCTCTCTGGGTCAGCGGCAACACAGATCTGAATGTTGCGATTTGATTTTGACTCGAGATCACAGTCTTTTAAAGATCAATCGTGCAGCTCTACTGTCTTATTGCTCTCTTAGCATATGAGTAGCGCTGCTCGTCTTGCGAGGGCTTTTCAGTGCATTCAGTCTCAATACGCTTTCACGCGTCCACTTATATTACGTCACTCAATACTCAAAGATAACGACACATTTCATCCTCTGTCGAAACAAAAGTGGCTAACTTCAGTCAACCTCCTCTACAAGCAAGGGCAAATATAAAGCAATTTAATTTGAATTAATATTGATTCTGTAATAAAAAAAAAATTGTAATTTTAAAATCGTTTAAATGTTAGGTTAGGTGAATTGATTTTTTTCTCCCAGCCCTAAAAAATATTGTCCCTTTCTGAAAAAGGTGTGACTGCAGAGATGTACGCAAAAGGATGTTAAAAGCCTTAGGCATGCCACTCTAAAAAGTTTGAGAACCACTGGTCTATATGATATCCATTTAAACAACATAAACTAAACAATATATAGACTGAAATCGCGAAATGGCCTTAAACAATATTAAATTGTGAGCGAGACTTCTCAGCAATGAACAGGGCAAGTGATTTTAAACCATAATGCAAAAAAGCACAATTTGAAAATTGTCAGTTAATCTTCTCTTGTGCTATCTTCCAAAATGGTTATGTAAGTTTGATTCTATTTCAGATCAAAACTGACATGTGAAATAAACTTCAAGGAGAGCACCTTGCTGCACGCTTAAGCATTAGTAAACGCACCTGCCCCTGAAGCCGATCCGTACAGGCAGGCCTTAGAAAGTTGTTTTCAAAGCAGAGAAAAATTAATTGCTCAGACAGAAATTGTCAACTTTGTAAATAGTTTTCATTATGAAAATATTTGTTCAAGCTTGTAGTAAAATTTTATGAATTTATGCATACTATGAATTTCTACATTATTTCTAAATTATTTGTTAAGGATATTGAGTATTGTCTGTAATAAATAGAGTTCATAAACCTTTGTTTGACTAGTTTATTCTGAACCCGCTCAATAAGTGCCGCTTCGCCCTTCCCACCACAAGTACATTCTCAACCTGTGGGAAACACTTATATATACAAAAAAAAAAGTTTACCATCAAGTAATTGAAAAGGATGTTTACTCTTCATTAGATTCTCTCCAAAGCTTCTGAGGTCATTTTACTTTTGATAGTTTTTGATAGTGTTTTATGGTGCGTATTTCAAGACACTTTTAACCTTATGTTGATTATTCTCAGGTTAGGGAAAGTACTTCAAATCTGTCCTAAATCACAAGCATCTGAATTTTTATTCTCACAATCTATAGGTCAGAAGACTTCTTCATTATCTGTTCAGTTCAGTATTTTAGACATCAAAGACTTTTGGCTGGCAAGCATCTTAGTTTCAATTAAATATAGTTTTATTATTTACAGGTTAACTAGTTTACAAAAAGGCATACTTGTAACAGGACAATTGCATATTTTCCACAACAATTGTTATAAGCATGATTGGATGATGTGAAGAGGTGACAACTGCTTTCATATACAAATCTGTTGAGAAGAAAGGAGAAATTCATATTTATCTTATCATTTATATCAGTGTTTCCTGAACTGAGAGACTGAAGAGTGTCATTGTTCTCTACAGGTTGAGTAAGTGTGGTGTTACAGATGAAGGTTGTGCTGCTCTGACTTCAGTTCTGAGATCAAACCCCTCACACCTGAGACAACTGGATCTGTCAGGGAATAAAGTTAAAAATTCTGGAGTCAAGCAGCTTTCTGATCTACTGCAGGATCCTCACTGTAAACTGGAGATACTGTGGTAAGATTTTATAAAAGTCTCAACATAGTCCTCTATTTTAATGGTAAATAATGATTGCCATAAAAATAAAAAAATAAAAAACAAAAACCTGAACTGAGAGACTGAAGAGTGTCATTGTTCTCTACAGGTTGAGGTATTGTGGTGTTACAGATGAAGGTTGTGCTGCTCTGACTTCAGCTCTGAGATCAAACCCCTCACACCTGAGAGAACTGAGTCTGTCTGTGAATAAAGTAGGAGATTCAGGAGTCAAGCAGCTTTCTGATCTACTGCAGGATCCTCACTGTAAACTGGAGAAACTGTGGTAAGATTTTATAAAAGTCTCAACATAGTCCTCTATTTTAATGGTAAATAATGATTGCCATACAAAAAGAAAATCTACTGTGAAATTACTAATGGAAATATTGCTTTAATTTTCATTAGATTCTTTCCAATGTGTCTGACATAATTTTACAATATTAATGATAGATTTAACATGACTGGATGATGTAAAGATGTGACAACCGTGTTCATAAACAGATATGTTAATGATTTGTGCGTACTTGCATAAAAAAAATGATTATTTGGTTACACTTTATTTTAAGGTGTCATTGTTACAGTGTAATTATATATTTAAGTACTGAGTAATATTAACCCTCTGAGGTCGCCAATCATGCCGGCGTGATCTGCTCGCTTTTTTCCTTATCAGTGCAAAGGAGACTCCAAAATAATCTGTTGATTTTGATTTTACATTCTTGTATTATACATCAATCGATCCTGTTTTGTGTATACTCACAATAAAAACAAACTGTTGGATGTTGTCCCTTTGAGTTCTAGCTTCAAAATGATGTGAAAATAGTCTTGCTTTATCGTTCACAAAAAAAATACATTGATTTAAATGGTGTAAAACAGGTTTTGCTTGGAAAGCCAATATGCGAGGGGGAGGAGTAGTTTACACCTTAGATTTCAATGTCCCACCCACTCTGCATAATGACTCTGCCTAATGAGCCATTCCTTCAGGTGTGACACTGACTGAGCCACAATGCAAGGACAAAAGATGTACCGTATATACCCGACTATAAGACGACCCTGAATATAAGACGACCCCCCCATTTTCCAGACTTATTTTTGGGACAAAAAGAGATTTTTGTTGAAAAAATCTGGTTTTCAACAGAAAATAATTTTATTTGAAAATTGCAGTGATAATTCATTCTCTCTCTTCCAGCGCGCGCGTGCACCTTTCTCTATCTCTCTCTCTTGCGCTCTGCGTCTCGCACGCGCACCTCTCTCTCTCTCTCTCTGCGTCTAGCGCACCTCTCTCTCGCTCTGCATCTCGCGCGCGCGCACCTCTCGCTCTCTCTCGCTCTCTCTGCGTCTCGCGCGGCAGAGAGGAGCAGCGTTTTAATTCAGTTAAACACAGAATGTTGCTTCTCTAATTTTACATGCAAGTATAGCCGAAATCATTTGTCTTAATGGGTCATGTTTCAGTCACTATTTCATATTTATTCAGTTGTTCCTTCTCCCTTTCCCCCCGTGATTTTGTCTATATCGCGAATATAAGACGACCCCCCATTTTTCAGCCTATTTTTAGGACAAAAACCTCGTCTTATATTCGGGTATATACGGTATTTAGACTTATATTGACCATTTAAGATTTCGCTTACATCTCTCTTGTAAATATGTTTTGCTATTTTATTAAATATATTACAATTACAACAATAATTACAATTTCAACAATATTTCAAGTGTACTCTTTCTTTGTAAAAAAAAAAAAAAAAAGATTATAGGCCTACATTTTATCATATGTATTCATTAGTTTGAATATAGCCAACATTGGAACATCTAACATCTTAGTCTATGACTTTATTTTTGACAAAAATAGTATTTTATATATATATATAACGTTAGATATGAGCAGAAATTGCTAAACATAAGCTTATTTGATGTGGCAGTATATTCTACAGTAGCCTAAAAACTCTACCCAAATAGTAAAAAAAAAATGTTGTCTTTCATACTTCGCCTGACTGTAACGTTGTTTTTATGAAATATTAGGGCATATAAATGCTAATTTGCAGTATAATACGTTGCTTATACAAATCCATTTTATTTCAACATATTTCAGTCGATTTTTACTCATCTCAGTAGGCTATGGCAAAGCAGTTTATTCTTTCACACACAGACGCGCAATTCCTATTTAGGCTAAACAGTCTTTACTAATATGAAATTTTCATCTCACAGAAAGGCGAGTCATATTATAGAAATGCGATTCATCTTTTTGCGGTTTACATAGGCCTACACTAACGTTATTCCATAACGTTATTCCACATCAACATTGAGAAAAGAACACAGCCTACCTCACTCCTCAGCGGGATCTGCTCCTCATATCAGGAGATATTGCTCCTCATATCAGCACTGTTCTGAGGAATCTTTTCTCCATAAGGTAGGCTATATTATGTCTCACTCGCAGCGCTTTGTTTACAGCTGATGTGGGCGTTTCACAGCTCTGAAATGGTTCTCAGAATATGCGTTTGAATAGCACGCGCTCTCCGGGGAGTGGTCACATTACTTTTGAATGATCTCGTAATGAGCTCAACTGGAGTCGCTCTCTTTTTATACAGATTACAGAAGCTGAGAATATTTGTTTTTTATATAAATTACTTCATTTAAAAGATGCGATCTCAAGCTTTATGCCCGTGGGTCTGTTTGCCTGTTTGACTGAATTTTCGCTGAGTTATAGATCATTTTCGAACGCGTTTCAAATGGGAGTTTACTGACAGAGAGAAGGCAGAAATCGCATCATGTTAATTTTTCTTTATTTGTCAAAAAGCAAAACACTTTATTTTTATTGTGAGTATACAGAAAAAAAATTGAAACTGAACAGGATCGATTGATGTATTACACGAAAATGAAAGATCAAAATGAACAGAGCATTTAGTGTTTATTTTTCATTGCTAAAAAAAAAAGAACGAGCAAAACGCACGGGCGCGTTTTTGGTCCCCAGAGGGTTAATGGTGCCGTGGATTAAGTGTCTGATTGTGAAGTTCTGCTTATCTGAGCTGTAGATCCTGAACTGAGAGACTGAAGAGTGTCATTGTTCTCTACAGGTTGAGATGTTGTGGTGTTACAGATGAAGGTTGTGCTGCTCTGACTTCAGCTCTGAGATCAAACCCCTCACACCTGAGAGAACTGGATCTGTCTGAGAATAAAGTAGGAGATTCAGGAGTCGAGCAGCTCTCTGATCTAGTGCAGGATCCTCACTGTAAACTGGAGATACTGTGGTAAGATTTTATTAAAGTCTCAACGTTGTCTGTTTCTCTCCTGTGGTGAATAAGGAATGATATACAACAATAATGTATACAAAAAAGGGTTACCATCAAGTAACTGAAAAGGATGTTTAATCTTCAGTGGATTCTTTCCAAAGCTTCTGAGCTCATTTTACTTTTTAATATTTTTGATAGTTATAAGATTGGATGATGTGAAGAGGTGACAACTGCTTTCAAATACAAATTTGTTGAGGAGAATGGAGAAATTCATATATATCTTATCATTTATATCAGTGTTTCCTGAACTGAGAAACTGAAGAGTGTCATTGTTCTCTACAGGTTGAGATGTTGTGGTGTTACAGATGAAGGTTGTGCCGCTCTAAGATCAAACCCCTCACACCTGATACAACTGAGACTGTATGGAAATAATCTAAGAGACTCAGATGTGAAGCCGCTCTCTGATCTGAAGGATGATCCACATTATAAACTGGAGACGCTTGAGTGAGTAGTGATGATTAAAACTGTTCATATTTTAATTGAAAGTTAATTTAGTTTCTTAGTTTTCTTTCATTGTGATGGTGAATTACTCACTATAAACATGTTTAATAAGAGTTTAATTCTTAATTCTCTTTAATAGTTTATATAGCAACAATTAAATATCTTCAAGTTTCTTTTTATTTCAAACAATTCAATATTTTGCTTTTATCATTGTCAATGTCAATTGCAATAAAAGATAATGGTAAATATGTATCACTAGTTTCTTTATCATAAATAAACCTGACCCGGTGACACAGAAAGAGGACAGTCATACAGGGTTATAGATAAGGGTCAAGGGTCATCATTCATGGTGACTTAGAAGCAAAATCAAAACCTGAATGTTTAAAAACAGCTTTAACAATCATGTATCACTGTATTATATAATAATCTCTCACTTAATCATCCAAGTAGTTTCTTTTAGTTGTTCTAAAGTTGATAATGCATTAATGTCGCACACATTTGACTGTCTGTGTTTTACCCACAGGTGTTAGTCTGACCTTCTCTGGATCAGCTGATGGAGAATAAAGAGCCACTACAGACACAATCACATTCAACAGAATCAACAGACACAAACCCACAGTGATCATCACACACATGTGTTTGTGTAACTTTACAGAATGATCCAATCCTTCATCCAAAGTCAAACCAGGAAACCTTCAACCAGACTGAACTGGATAAATATTCTGAATGTTCAGATCCAATCTGACCTCTGACCTGTAATGCCTGAATCATAATCATACACTGTTCGTTCGTTGGTCAGAGGAGAACTGAGCGACTGAGTCTGGTTTCTGCCAAGGTTTTCTTCTCCATTCTGTCACTGATGGAGTTTGAGTTCCTGCCACTGTCGCCTCTGGCTTGCTTAGTTGAGGACGCTTAATATTCAACAATATTATTGATCTGTGACTCCATTATATGAGAACTGAACTGAGCTGGACGACATCACGGTTTTCTCCAGAGCGGCTTTATAGATAAATTAACTAAAGTAATAACTTTTTTACAACAGAAATGAATCAACACTGAACTTACTTAAGCTGGACTATGGTATTATTTTCTTCTAGATCTGTTGTACAGCAGGAACAAACTCTGTTGCATTATTTTCCTGTTATCTCTGTAAAGCTGCTTTGAAAACATCTGTATTGTAAAAAGCGTTATATAAATAAAGGTGACTTGACTTTTGTTTCTACAGAAGTGACATTTATACTGCAAACGCTCTACTTCAAACATCTCCATATATAATATTTATTTAACCCTTTAGGCGCCAAGGTTTTTTGAAAAAATGCTGGATTTTGACATCAAAATTTCAAAAGCTTGTGGCTTGAAAGGGCTTAAAGATAGAGATCTACTGTAAATTAGAAAAATGTTGGGGATGACTGAAAGTTTATGTGGGGTGTAAATATACTCATCTAATTTACATATTATGACGTCATCAGGGGGCGGCCCTCTTGAATTTCATAATATTCAGGAAATAGTAGACATTGAACTGATGTTTGAACTTATTTGCATGTTTTTTAATTTATTTTTTTATCCTCATTCTAAATGATGAGAAAAGAGGAAACCAAAAATAACAGGAGAAAGTACTAAATTAATACTATACTATATAGTAGTAAAACGCATGTGAACAGTAGCCTACTTTTTGATCAGTTCATCAGTAATATTCAGGAAAAAATATATATGGAGTGGGTTTTTTTTTTTTTTTTTTTTTGGTCTTTTATCCTCATCCAAATGATCAGGAAAAGAGGAAATCAACAGTAAAACTATAAGTAACTATTTCTTCTACCTCTGCTGCCTTTACCTCTAGCAATAGCTCTCCTATGTACACTAAGACCACGTCCACCCCTGCCAGCCCCATCCACGTTGGGCAAAAGGTCAAAATTATCTGTTTGTGCTTCGTGAACACTCGCGCCTTGCGCGGCGGCACCATTGCACGACAAAGATGTTCCGGGAGAAGCGCGCGCGGCACCATTGTGCGGCAAATATGTACCGGGAGAGGCGCGCGCGGCACCATTGTGCGGCAAAGATGTACCGGGAAAAGCGCGCGTGGCAAAGATGTACTGGGAGAAGTGCGCGCTGCACCATTGCGCGGCAAAGTTGTACCGGGAGAGGCGCGGGCGGCACCATTGCGCGGCAAAGATGTACCGGGAGAAGCGCGATCATTAGACGGCCGATCGTCATTTCCAAAAGGCAAATATTCCCCTTCAGAGTCAGAATCGGCGAATAACATTTGCAACACATCCTCAAGGTAACGTTATAAGTTTTTATTAGCCATTTGACGATTTTCTCTCACAAATCTCACAATTTACTCAGACGCTCTGAACTGAACTGCTTCCGCATCAATGACACGATCGCTCGCTCACTTGCTCTGCTGTTTCCTCCAGCACTTTGAATAGGAACATGACGTCATTTTGGTCTTGAATCAAAGTATTACATGTCTGCCATCTAGTGGTAGGGAATACAAATGAGATATTACACCATATTAGGATCTACAGCCTGTTTTATCAAGTATGACGTCTTGTCGCAATTTTGCGACTTTGGCGCTTAGAGGGTTAATGATTTAATGTGAGTAATTCAGCCCACCAAACATATTCAAATGCCTTTGATTATAGTAACATTCACAATTAAATCATCTATTGCCTTTTATTTCTTTTTAACAAATGAATACTAAAAAATGTTTTTTAAATGAAAAATACAACCACACCAGAAATCAACAATAGGCCAACACCACAATCACCAAAAAACAGCTCCAAAGAGTCCTTCACTATCAACTTAGTCCATAAAATGTCCACACAGAAACACAAACTGATAATATGGGAATATAGATAATGTGGGTGTAATGAATATAAGGAACCTGTAACCCCTGTAATCCAAAGATCAGTTCAAATTCAGTTCAGTCGCGACCACAGTCTCGTCACAGCGAATAACTCACTCAGACAAAAATAGTTGAAAAAGTTGAAAAAAGGGGGAAAAAATATAATCCACAAGGGTGATCCAAACGAAGAAGAGTTGATGCTGGTGTAAAGTCTGTGGTGAATGCATAGATTTCGTAGCCTGGAAATCCAGACCTAAATCTAAAAGATTAATGGTCTGGGGTCGAGTGATGAAACCCATGCCCAGCTCGAGGGGCGGCACCAAGTCAATGTAATGACTTCGACGTCACAGCGCTGTCGTCATCTGTTTAGCTCGCCTCTGGCCCACCTATATCAGAGAACCCGATGTGATTGGTGCAGCTCAGATCGAGGGGCATATTTAATGACACCAGAGTAACTGGCTGAGCAAATTTGACTTGTGCTCTCGTGAGAACTCTGGATTTCCAGGGTATAGATTTCAGGTAGCACCAAACAAACACAGTTGATGAAATATACGGCCTACAATGACTCATTTCACATAACAAGACAACACAGTTGCGCCTGCTTCCATTTATTTGTGATTACAAGAATGCATAAAACAACTATATTCTACGATCTCTGTTCTTGTTCAGATACTCAGGGCACTGTTTAGCCATAGAAACAGGTAGATGGAGTAATATTCCAATGACAGAGAGATTCTGTAATTATTGTAATCTAACTATGAATACCTATGTGACTGAAGACAAGAAGCATTTCTTGTATGACTTTTCTTTGCATGTAGATTGCATAAAAAATGTAATATTTGGGTGATCTCACACTGTTGGTGATGTTTTTATTGATGTGTCACAGGTCTGTGAGTCGAAGCATGCATGGAGATTGGCATCGTATATATCATGGAATGAAGAAAAAATGGACAAAATATCATGTTTACGTCACATTTCTATTAATTTTCCACGAAATTATGCAATTATTGTGATGTGAGGAGGTTTGAACGATCTCTTCGTCTCACTATAATGTGTTCCCTTTCGAGGAAACTCGCGTTGCGTCGATGCTTTGGGAACGCCTCCGCGTGATCGCGTCTGAAGCACGCATGGCTACTATTCTGATTTTGTTTTATACTTTAAGTTGAACTTTTTGTGAAGTGAATGTTGTATTTCAGCCCGTTCTCATCCCAAGGCGTCATATACTGACGCTTTGGACATTTCGTCTACATCCAACGCACATGGCACCCTTTAGCGTCAATATGAGACGCAGATAGAGATGGGCCAGAAGGCGCCTCCTAGCGGTCTAACCCTAACCCTACCCTAGACTTAAACCTACCCATAACCGAACAAAGCTATCTGCTTCTCATATTGACGCTAAAGGGTGCCATGTGTGTTGGATGTAGACGAAATGTCCAAAGCGTCAGTATATGACGCCCTAGGATGAGAATGCGTTGTGTATTTCGATAAATACTTAAGAATACCCTCCTGTTCTGTCATTATTTTGTGCCAATAGGTTTTGCTTAGTCTTATGTAACTTTATTACTCTGAGTTTGATTAACTTAAACCATTTGAGGCAATCAGTTTCCTCAAACCATTTAACCCACTGGGGTCTAAGGTGTTTTTGGGATGCATCCCTTGGGATGTTTTGACATGCCCTGACATATGTGCTTTTTTCAGTTATTTATAAACATAATGGCAAAGGTGTAAATTCACTCTATATAGCACAAACAGGGCTACCATAATATGTGAGCAACATGCATGTAGATGTTTGTATTTTTAAGAGAATAATGTTTATGCGTGGTTATTAAAAAAAATAAAATGAAAGTTGCTGAAATAAGACCACAAAACTCGTACTAAATATGTGTACACAAGACTTTTGACTAATGAATGTTGTCGCTTCGAGTTCTGGCTTCAAAATTATGTGAAAATAGTCTTGCTTTATCGTTCACATAAAACAATACATTGATTTAAATTGTGTAAGACAGGTTTGCTTGGAAAGCCAATATGCGAGGGGGGCGTGAACGAGGAGTGGTTTACACCTGAGAATACAATGTCCCACCCATTATGCGTAATGTCTTGCATAATGAGCCATTCATTCAGGTGTGAAACTTCAGCCACAAGAATGAATGGAAGGACAAAAGATATATTTAGAAGAAGACTTATATTGACCATTTAAGATTTTGCTTACATCTATCTTGTAAATATATTTTGCTATTTTATTAAAAAGGTTACAATTACAACAATAATTACAATTTCAACAATATTTCAAGTGTACTCTTTCTTTGTAAAAAAATGATTATAGGCCTACATTTTATCATATGTATTCATTAGTTTGAATATAGCCAACATTGGAACAGGTAACATCTTAGTTGATGACTTTATTTTTGACAAAAATAGTATTTTATATATATATATATATATATATATATATATATATATATATATATATATATACATATACATGTACATATATATATATATATATATATATATATATATATATATATATATAACATATGAGCAGAAATTGCTAAACAAAAGCTTATTTGATGTGGCAGTATATTCTACAGTAAAAACTGTACCCAAATCTAGTCAACAAAATGTTGTCTTTCATATTTCGCCTGACTGTAACGTTGTTTTTATGAAATATTAGGGCATATAAATGTTAATTTGCAGTTTAATACGTTGCTTACACAAATAGCCTACATTTTATTTCAACATATTTCAGTCGATTTTTACTCATCTCAGTATAGCAATACAGTTTGCTAAAACATCATCATTCATTCACACACAGAAACGCGATTCAAATTTAAACTGTCTTTTTGCGAGCTGTGGTAAACATCGCGCATCTCTGCCATTCAGTCATTCACACACAGAAACGCGATTAACTTGAGAAGGAAAAAAACTTACTACAGTATTCCTCAGCTCAGTCGGATCCTTGCTCCTCGAAATACCCGCACTTCTGAGGTACATTTTCCATTATTATTATTCCTCACAGCGCTGCGAGACGGTGTAAACAAGTACAATGATCTGATTAAACTTGTGTTTTCTCAAGCTGATATGGGGGCGTTCACAGTTTGCATCGATTGCTTCAGTCATTTGCGTTTGAATAGCGCGCGCTCTCCGTGGGCGGGATCACATTAAAAATAATTAGATGAGATGAGAACGACTGACATCTCGCTCTTTTCTTACAGATTACATGAACTGAGAATATAAATTATATAAATTACTTAATTTAAAAGAAGAGAATTCAAGCTTCATGCCTGTGTGTCTGTGTGACTGTTTGACTGAGTATTCGCTGAGTTATTGTTCATTTTCGGACGTGTTTCAGAATGGACTTCACTGACAGAGAGAAGGCAGAACTTACATCATGTTTATTTTTCTTTATTTGGCAAAAAGCACAACACTTTGTTTTTATTGTGAGTATACACAAAAATAATACACATTTAACAGAATCGATTGATGTATGAAACTTGTTTGTAATATCAAAGTCCACAGAGCAAAATTAATTTCTTTTGAACTGATAAAAAAAAAAGCAAGCTGGTATCGCCGGCGATACCGCCGACCCCAGGGGGTTAAGCAACAATATACTTGTTAAGACTTAGTTAGCTTTGTTACCAGAATTCAAACTGAATGGATAAAATAAACCTTAAATATTTAAGTTGAGTTTACTCTAAAGATTGACTAAACCAACTGTTACAAACCTCTAACGTCGAGGGAGAATAAGGAATGCAACATCAAAACACTGAACGAGTAGTGGAAAACAATCTCATATAAACCAGTCAAATTTAGGTAAAGTGATCATTTATTACAGTGAGATACGAGATGAAAAGAGGAATACCCCAAGATACTTATTTACATAAATGTACAACTTACATACAAATCTTAACCAAGGAAAAGGTTCACAATAGAACGAGGAAAAGAGAAAATAACTAGACCGTGCCAAATCAAATAAAGAAAAAAAACACAATCTTACTATATATAAACAAAATCAATTTCTAATCTAACTAAAATCAACATTCACCAAAAACCCAAAATTAAAACAAAAGATCTTCAGCGTCGAAGACACCCTAAATAAACTCTTACTACAAACCAGAAAATACAAAGAATGTCACGTGACTATAATGTGAAAACGTACAAGACTATAATGTGAAAACCAGGCTATAATAGGGCGAGTTAAACAAGGTAATGAGACACAGGTGGATGCAATCAGGGATGATGAGTTCAGGCAGAGAGTTATGGGAAATGTAGTTTGTGAGGGAATGACAATAGTCTGTTATGGAGTGCCCTCTGGTGGCTCTCAAGGGCACTCCAGCTGGTGACCGTTACAAGTCTCACCTGATCTTTTCTTTTCCCATTCTCATCATTCTGTAAGTTACACACGTGTGTGTGTGTGATGATCACTGTGGGTTTGTGTCTGTTGATTCTGTTGAATTTGATTGTGTCTGTAGAGGCTCTTTATTCTCCATCAGCTGATCCAGAGAACGTCAGACTAAAGTCTAAAACCTGTAACTAAAACACAGACAGTCAAATGTGAGCGATATTATTGCATTATCATACTCTAATACAGGGGTTTTCAAATTGGGTGAATGTGAGCCTCCCCTTAGAGTAGGTAAGGACAGCCGAGCCCCCCTTCCCCAAAATCCCGTCCGCCTGCCCTAACCCACACACGCCTCTGCAGTAAATGCCATCTTTTGTGTGTCCCAGGCAATGATGAGTTTCAATAACAACTGATAAAATGTTATTTTATTTCCACAACTTTCTTAAAAGTGCATTCATAAACAATTCTTTGCAACAGCAAATAATTTCCAACTTCATGCAGGCCTAATTGAGGCTACTTTTAAAATCACTGAACATCAGTAGGCCTAACCACAAGTCAACAGAACATGCTTAACATGTGCAATCAGCGCCAGAGCTACCGCTGACGACACCTGACGGCTGAAATCGGCACGGTGTGTCTGGGCTTTAAGCGCATATTTGAAGGAGATGCACATCATCTCGAACAAAATCAGCAGTGGTGGAAAGAGTACTGAAAAAACACTCAAGTAAAAGTACCATTACATTCCAAAAAGTAAAAGTAAAAAGTACTTGTCCAAAAACCTACTTGAGTAAGAGTAAAAAAGTAGCTTATTTAAAAGTACTCATGAGTACTGAGCTGCGGATTCTACTCCCTTATAATAAACACTGTGCACTAAAAAAAAATAGCATTACTGTAATTCGCATTATATTTTGTTCTTTGTCAGAAAGATTGCAGAATATCTATCATCCATCTTTTTAAAATGCATCAAATCAGTACACTCATCACCATTTAAATCATATTACAGTATTTGAAAAAAAAATAAAAAATTTAAATTAGGTGAAAGGCCACTGAGCCTGAGCATGCTATTGTTGTACATAAAATATCAATATTCATAACTGTGCAAAGAATTCAAAAACCTTTAGAAACTCATATGATAGTTCAGCGTCACACACCATGAGATGGGTTAAATAGAGAGATTAAAAATACCCAATTTCTCTCCAAAACTGTACCAGTTTTAGTGTTTTGATAAATGAGAATCACTAATATTATCAGATTACCTCACCTAATGCACTGAAGAAGCCTAAGATAGTGAGCTAACACTAATTACACTGTAATTCCATGCTATTAAATATGTTACAATGTAAACGTAAATGCACATTGTTCTATAAGGGTGGCATCATCACTTACATTTTACACGGCTACATTTACTCACATTGTAATGCTGAAGTGCACGCAAGTGCACTCACCAAATGAAGACGGATTGCATGAAATGGATCAATAAAAAAAACGAGCTGTAGTTTATTAACGAGCTGTAGTCACGCACTGACAGAAATGCAGTTCAAGTTAACGCCATGGTTCATAAGGTGCACTGATACTGAATCTGTCGGCATGGCGAGCGCGAGACGCGGCAGTGCACAGATCGAGACGCGCGTCTCTCTATAATGAGATTGTGAAGTAAATGGGAACGGGAATTCACCGCATTATGAACTCGTCACGCAATACTACGTGGGAACGGATTGCGAAAGCGTAGGCACGGTTTATGAATTTGTGGGTACAGATTGCAAAAACTGAAGGCACGGTTAACAAGTATGAGAGCGCGGATTAGAAACTCGTGGGTACGGTTTATTAATCCGAGGGAACAGTTTGAGAATTCGTGAGTAGCCTACTGTTTATAAACTGAGCGGACGGATTGCAAAACCGTCGCCACGGATCGTTTTTTTACTCACACAGGTGACTTCCCGGGCTCCGTATCCTCCCTTAATGCTGACTTCTGTTGACTTGGGACAAGGAAACGACGCATTTTAAAGCCAATACTCGCGTCGCATATTTACCGATATCAATAGAGCTGCATACAGTTATTTTTTCTTTGCGTGTCGCGCCTCCCCTGTGGCTCGTTGGCGCCCCCCAGGGGAGGCGCGCCTCACCTATTGAAAACCGCTGCTCTAATAAGTTCTCAAAGGATGAAGGGGAAAAAATTAGAGAAACAACAACCCCAGACATATGATAACACTGGACGTAACATCAACACTAAAATATAAGTGAATTTACTAATAAAAAGGTAATAAAAAAGACTTATCCTAAACACGTAATACATAACAATCTGACTGTAAAGTTCAACAGCCATTGTGCTGCTTCTAAATTATATATAATAGCACAAAAAGTAACAAAACTACAATTTTACCAAATTCCATTTCAAAATACATCATTAAAAAATACTAATGTATCCAAAAATGGTTATGGCATTTATAAAGCAATTAGTTCCTTTAAAAATGTATTGTGTTTTTTTCCTCAATACACATTGTTTTAAAGGGGTGGTAAAACACCTTTTTTCGAAGGCTTGATTGTGTTTGTGGGGTGCACTGTAACATGTGTTCATGCTTCGTTTTTTAAAATTCGCATTATTTTTCACATATTTAACCATTATTCTACACTGCTCTGTCCCTCCTTGTAAAAACGGTCGGATGATTTCCTGGTTCTAAGAAGCCCCGCCCTCAAAAATACGTAATGGGCTCAGATTGGTTAGCTGGCCCAGTGTGTTGTGATTCGCTAACCGCCAAGTTCACGTTGTTTCGGAAACGCCCCTTACCCTCACCGGTAGTTTGTGCTTCAGTAAACAACGGCGTTAATATTCCCATACCAGTTTGAGCCCGAATCAGACCCAGAGAATGTTAGTGGAGCGGATCGAGCAGAACCTGTTCAAGAACGGCTGTTAAAGGACGTTTCAGAAAGGTATGGTTTTTTTTTTTAAGACTGCAGATCTATTGTGATCGCTATATGAAGCTGTTACTTTTGTATATTTAAAACGATTGTAGCTAAATATCTGTCGCAGAACTATTAACCCAATACGAACACTAAACATCGGCTTTACAACAGTAGCCAAATCAAACACAAACCATGTTTAGCATGCCTGTAGATAAACAATACATAAAAGCTATTAATCAAAGAATAATTTACAGTGATCACATAAACGACAACAACCACGAACATTCCAAGTTCGCTGCGCTGGTGATATTAAACAGAAGTTTGTATGTGTTTGTCGGATAAGTATGAATTAACGTTAGCATTTAACAAACTGGTTTGTGGAGACAAACAGCGTTGTCCTTCGTTTACTTCCTCACTACAATGTACAATTAACAATACGAACTATTACAGGAAAACTCATCAACGAAAAAATCATACTTACATGTTGTGGCTCGTAAACAGCTTCTGTTTTTAAAGTTGGAACTGCTCGATCTTTCAGGACAAGCCGTTGTGTGAATCCTGCATTGTAACTCGTAGATTGAGGAAGCTTTCCTCCGGAAAATGTGCAGCACAGAGAGCGACATTTGGATTATAATTATGAGGGACCGAGTTAAAAATAAATTGTAACCGTCCTTAGGAAGACTGAACAAAGTGGACCTGCAATCTGGGTGAAAATAACAGCGTTTCGACGGCATAGCGGCAAAGACTCTCTACTACCACAACAACTCTTCTCCAAAGCAACATAAAATGGCCTCGCCCCCTCTATGTATTGTGTTCCCAGAGGAGGGGTTTATGTAAATGTTGGGCTTAGTGATGTCAGCAAGCCCACAGGAATGTCGTGTAGTCCTTCTCAGCCGTTTCTGTAGTTCTTAGAAATTGATTTCTTTAAAAGCAAATATCTCCCTTTGCTTTAAACTTTGAACGTTGTAACTTTGCAGATGTTGTTTATGCTCAAACAGCAACATCACACACTAACTAAAGTTAGAAAAGTGAAATCGTGTTTTACCACCCCTTTAATTAGGTACTCAAACATGTTTTGCAGGAGATGCAGCGGCACAATGGCGCCCTCTTCTGTGTGGAGCCGTTGTGCCAAAATCATTCTTTAAAAATGTTCTTTTATTAAAACACTCGACGGACTTGACGCCCGTGAAGAGACGACTCAACGCTGGCGATATGTTATGCCCTAAATCTATACATGATTAACTAACTGTATTTTTAGTCTATGTACATTTCTGAAATACACTTTCTGTAAAGCTGCTTTGAAACAATATGTATTGTGAAAAGCGCTATACAAATAAATTTGAATTTAATTTAATTTAATTAAAACATTATAAATAGTCTAAAGCTTATTGTTAAGAAAAAAAAGCTTTTATGCTTTTTAAAATGAGCTCAAAATTGTATTTTATTAATTCAAGTGATGTGACAAGGCAAGAATGCTAAACAACATGTAGGCTATAACAATGTTGGCTGAGAGGGCAAAATGCTCTACCAAGCACAAACTTGTTATTTCTATCTAGGAGAGCATTAATGCACGGACGTCCACGAGCTGAAGCCCAGGGGGTAATACTAGCTGCTCAAAAAGAATATCTTTAATGCAGCTAGTATAACTATTATGCTATTACACTTTTTTTATGAAGTCATAATGTTCCTCACTTTTTCAACTCTCTTTAGTGTGTAATGCTGCTGTTTGAGCATAAACAGATCTGCAAGGTTACAAAGCTCAAAGTCCACTACAAAGGGAGATATTTTATTTGACAGAATTACTACAAATGTCTCGTTTTGACTACAGCGCTTTTTTTATGGATTTACGAAGTCATAAGGTTCCTCATTTAAATAATCTCCACAGAATACACATGAAGTCAGCGAGGCCTGGTTGAGCTGCATTAGAGAAGATGAAGAGTATTTGTAGCACACGTCAAATAATATTGAACTTGTTACTAATATTCACTATAGGCCAGTAGGTTCGACTATGGAGGTGTAATAATGACAACACTGGTTAAATAATAAAGTAAATCTTTGTATTTAAATGAATGATTGGAAGTAATTGTTGATATTCAAAAAATAAAATAAATTGAAATAAATTAAATAAACAATTTGTGACAGTCTTTTGATCAATATCAAACCACAGTTATATGGATTAAATTCACAATCAATGAACAATTTCACTTGACTCTGTTCGTTCAATTAGTTGGATGCACCCTCTAGGCTATAAGAATATCCTAAAATACTACACCTTCAAAATCAATATCAAATACAACCCTATAAACCTTTACAAATGGTCACAATTGTAAATGTTGACAACTCACTGAATCACATTCAAAAATAAACTCAAACGAATTGAACAAAATACAAATAAACAGTTCAAGTAGACAGCAGTTCAATGAATCAGTTCAAAAGGTTGTTTGAAAAGTTCAGTTCAAGTTCGTTTAGAGGCTCAGATTCAAAAATTCGTTTCAAAAGATTCAATCCAAAAGATTCGATTCAAAAGATTCGATTCAAAAGATTCAGTTCAGAGAATCCAAAGTTCCTTAGAATCGTAAAATGATTCTATAGTTTCAAAGAAAAAATCTGTTGTGCAGAAAAATAAAATACTCTGAGCAGTCTTTCAAAAACAAAGCTCAGTCCTGTTTAGGAAAAAAAAACTATCAGGCAATCAGAACTTTCCTACCCGAATCCACAGGTGTTGATTTGAACTCAAATCTGAAATCATTCAATGTTCATCTCACTGGGAAGGCTCGCCATCTTAGATCGTTGCGCCGAAATGAACGCAGTTCCAGCAGGACAAAAAAAACCCGACCAAATCCAAAGAAAATAGATCATATAAATGTCTCTTTTTCAATCCTCTCTGTCGATCTGAACTTTTACAAAAAGTTATGCTGCTGCTCGTCTCGCAGTAACGCAGAGAATGTAAAATGGCTTCCCCCATACAGAAACTAACGTGGTGGGGCGGGACATCAACAATAAATCTCACGCAATTGGACAATCATTAAGATGTCAATCATCACACTGAAATGCGTTTCTTTTTGATTTTATAATTTTTCTTGCACTCTTTAATAATTTCTGGTTAGTTTTAACAACTCTTTATTTAATTCCTCTTTATAATTAATTTGTTTAATTATAAAGGGTTACATTCTCCCCTCTTAAAGATAAGCAAGTCTCTTTGCGTTTTGTCCTGTACTTGACCCTTCAGTAACTCTTGGGCAGCACTAAATCAGTTATAGGTATATCAGCAAGACTCATTGAATTAACTACTGCCTCACTCAATGACTGGAACAAGTTTTGGACTACTGAGGTAAGGGGATTACCCAACTGTGGGTAATGGAATTTCTTTGGAGGTTTTTGGACCCTGTTTGATCTTCTTAGATTTTGATCTACACTTGATCTTGCATATGCATTAACTGGTTCTGTTTCTTCTTCCAGATCTTGAGCATCCGTGGATATATCTTTTTCCTCCTCATCACCAGTTGGATCGGATGAAGGTAAGTATCCTCCTTCAATTTCATTTCCTGTTGGTATAGTTTCTTGTACTTCAGGATCTGCAGGTTCATACATTTCTGTCACCTCTCCTAAACTTTCATCCAGTGGAAGAATGTTAGCTGGACCGTTCA
Source organism: Squalius cephalus (assembly GCF_949319135.1). Lineage (NCBI taxonomy): Eukaryota > Metazoa > Chordata > Actinopteri > Cypriniformes > Leuciscidae > Squalius > Squalius cephalus. The sequence goes on from NC_137129.1 coordinate 45,202,392, forward strand.
CAGTCTGGGGTAATTCTGTTTCATGAGGTAGTTCTGGTTCCTGAGGTAAGTCAGATCCCTGAGGTAAGTCTTTTTCTTTCCCATCAGCCGCTTTTGACTTCGTGGTGTCATATGCATAGATAATCTTTGTTTTTCCAACAGGAATTCTACTGAATATGCAAATTTCATCCTCTGAATCTGATTGTTCCTCATTTAACAGTTCTCTCTTTCTTTGGCTTCGTGTCTTAGGCTTGGAGATGTTTACTGGGTCGGGAACACTCTCCTCAGAAGAAGTAAGGAAACCACAAGGTAATAGTAGATCCCTGTGCAACACTCGTAGAGGAACATCCTTATCTTGTGGACGAACTTTATAAACTGGCAGGTCTCCTACTCGTTCCACTACTATATGGATAGTAGATTCCCACTTGTCTGCGAGTTTATGTTTTCCCCTGATTCGGACGTTCCTCACTAGGACTTTATCTCCCACTTCAAGAGTTGACTCTTTCACTCGTTTGTCGAATCTGTCCTTATTCCTTCTTGCAGACTTTGAAGTGTTTTGAGTGGCGATACGGTAACTCTCCTCAAGTCTGGCTTTGAGACTTTGAACATATTTGGAATGCGACTCATGGACAGGTTTTTCTACGGGTAGCCCAAAGGCTAAATCGACCGGTAGTCTGGGTCGCCTCCCAAACATGAGCTCATAAGGCGTGAATCCAGTTGTCTCGTTTTTTGTGCAATTGTAGGCGTGCACTAATGGTTTCACAAAGTCGTGCCAATGTGACTTATCCTGTTCCTTCAAGGTACCCAACATGTTTAGGAGTGTCCTATTGAAGCGCTCAACGGGATTACCGCGAGGATGATAGGGAGTTGTCCGTACCTTGTGAATTTTTGCCATCTCGCAAAGCTCTTTGATGAGTTTGGATTCAAAGTCGGCTCCTTGATCGCTTAGTATCCTCTCCGGGAAACCATAGTGGACAATGAATCCATCCCAAAGGCACTTAGCCACAGTCCTGGCTTTCTGGTTGTTGGTGGGTATGGCGACCGCATACTTGGTGTAATGATCCGTCATGACAAGTACATTCTGGACATTACTTCGGTCTGGTTCGATGGAAAGAAAGTCTATACAGAGCAACTCAAGGGCCCGTGTAACCTGGATGTTGACCAAGGGGGCAGATCTCTCTGGCAAAGCTTTCCGCATCACGCACCGTTCGCAGGTCTTAACCTTCCTCTCAACATCAGCACTCATCTTTGGCCAATAAAAGCGAGAACGGACAAGGTCGAGGGTGCGATCTACTCCCATGTGGCCCATCTGATCATGCAGGCTCTCCAGCACCATAGCACGGAACTTAACAGGTAACACCAATTGGTAAGTTGTTTGATCATCCCACTGCCGTCGTCTGTACAGAATTCCATCTTTTAGTTCCAAGCGGTTCCACTCCCTCAACAACAAGGAAATGTCTGGACATTCATACCTCACTGCCCGGCACGGCATTTGACCTTCTTCCAGGTGACTGATGACTTGGTTCAGAATCACATCTTCCCTTTGTTCACGTTTCAGGTCTATGTCAGTTAAACCAGGTACTGCAGACTCATCTTCAGTCAGGTCTTGAGTAAAGCAACCAGGAATCGCATCCTGCTCCATTGCCAGGGACTCCACTAGAGCATGAGGAGTTCCACATCCTTTCTGAACCAGATGCTTGTCCCACACAGCTTGTACAACAGCACAGTCCATGACAAAACCTTCATCTCCACCCAGATGCTTGGCGGCGAATTGCTGTATCCGTTCAAGTTCCTTTTGTGATACCATGTCATTGATCAACTCGCCATGGGGACGTCTTGATAACCCATCCGCATCTTGGTTTTGCTTCCCTGATCTGTAGGTCAGATCAAAGGAGAAAGTAGCTAACGCTGACAGCCAACGATAACTTATGGCATCAAGCTTTGCGGAAGTTAGGATGTAAGTAAGAGGATTACTGTCAGTTATGACAGAGAAGTGATTGCCATACAAGTAGTCAGAGAATTTCTCGGTCACTGCCCACTTTAAAGCAAGAAACTCCAACTTATGGGCGGGATATCGAGACTCACTTCTGGAAAGACCTCTACTGGCGAAAGCTATGGCTTTTTTTTCTCCATCTTGCTCCTGATATAATGCAGCGCCAAGACCTATGGTGCTCGCGTCTGTGTGGAGGATGTAAGGTAAGGTCGGGTCTGCAAAACCAAGCACAGGTGCACTAGTAAGTTTGGAGATAATTGTGCTGAATGCTTCATCACAAGCAGTTGTCCATCGGCTCCCAAATGACTCTTTTGGGTTAAAATAGCTTCCTTTCAACTCACTGTTCATGGTCTTACAATTCAGTGGGGCATAACCAGCAGTTAATTCATTTAGGGGTTTCACTATCTTGGAATAATCGCGGATGAACCGTCGATAGTATCCCGAAAATCCCAAGAATGATCTTAGCTCCTTTAGGTTCTTTGGTTTTGGCCAGGTCTTAAGAGCACTGATCTTTTCAGGATCTGTCTGGACTCCTGTCTCTGAAATTATGTGGCCAAGGTACCGGACTGAAGTTTGGAAGAACTTGCATTTTTCTGGGGATAACTTCAACCCATACTCTCTTAGTCTTCTCAGTACTTTTAGAAGCCGTTCTTCATGCTCCTCAGGGGTCTGGGAAAACACTATTAAGTCATCAAGGAACACCAAGACCTCTGTGAGATGTAGATCCTCCATACACTTTTCCATTAATCGTTGGAATGTACTTGGTGCATTGGTAATTCCTTGAGGCATCCGATTAAATTCCCAAAATCCTAAGGGACAAGAGAAAGCGGTTTTGTACTTGTCAGACTCCTCCATTTCTATCTGGTAATAACCAGACTTTAAGTCCAGGACAGAGAACCATTGAGAACCTGTCAAGGCTGAAAAAGACTCCTCAAGGTTCGGCAAAGCGTAGGAATCCTTCACAGTTTGTGAATTAAGCTTCCTGTAATCCACACATAGTCTTACGTCGCCATTCTTCTTACGTACGACTACGATTGGGGATGCAAAAGGAGACTCAGATTCCCGGATGACTCCTGACTCTTTTAACTCTTGCAAATGGCGTCTGACAGCAGCCAGGTCATGAGGATGGATAGGGCGTGCCCTTTGCTTACAGGGAGTTTCGTCAAACAGCTTGATGTGATGCTTTACTTTGGATGTTCGTCCAAAATCAAGGTCATGTTGCGCAAAGACATCAGACATATCACTGAGCTTCTTACTGATCCTATCCCTCCACTCTTTGGGCAACGGTGAGTCGCCAAAGTCAAAAGTAATCACTGCTTCGGAACAGCTCTGACCAGCAGGTACAGATTTCACCTCGCGTTCTTGAGGGATGATACTCTCGATGGCATGCATCTCAGCAACCACAGCATTTGGCTGCAGGACTACATCCCGATGAGACTCATTCCGTAGCTGGACATTCAGCTTTTGCGTTGGAAACGATGGCACTTGAACTACACCTCTTCGGAAAAGAACACCTCCAGGAAGGGAAGAGTTTGATGGGGGCTCCAGAAGAACACATTCTTTAGTGGTTAAGCACTCCACATTTGCTTTTCCACAGAGAGCAACTGTCTGCTGTGCTGGAATGACGACGGGCTCCTTGCTTTGTAGTCTCACCAGTCCAAGGCATCCATTGGTATTCTGTTTATGCCGTAATTCCAGAGTTTTAAGCACAGCACAGTACCCGTATCGTGGAGAATGGTGTTCAAGGATATTCAAGTCAGAACATTCAGTATACAAAGAATCAAGCGTATTCATCCCGATTAAGACTTGAGATTGTTTTTCAGATTTGAAGTCAGGAACGACTAGTGCCAGCGTGGAAATTTCAACCTCAGATCCGACCATGTCTTCTGGAAAAGTTATTGGAATTTCTACATATCCTTTGTATGGAACTGGCTGACCATTTGCTCCAGTGACCTCAAGCAGAAGATTCAGGGGCTTAATGGGATGATTAATCAAACAAGCTTGGTAGAAGGACCAAGGAACTGTGGTCACCTGCGACCCTGTGTCAAGTAAGCAGTGACATTCAGTACCTGAAATGTTGACTTGCGCTGTACACTTGGATCCGACCAGACGATGAATACGGAATTTGTGGTGTGGAGTAGATTTGTGGTGTGGGCCTGAGTTTATTCTGGGGGGACTACTTTTAGGTTCACTAGTTCCAGTTTGTCCCGCAACTGGAACTGTTAGGCGTTTAAAGAAACGGCACCAACATGACTGTTCTCTCTATCCCACTCCTGTTGCTTCAACCGCAGTTCGTCTCTTTTCTTTTCAACAAGCCTGGGGTTTGGAGAATTTTCGCAGGTTACAGATATGTGGCCATCTTCACCACATCTGAAGCAGTAACCAGGGCGTGGTCTGGATTTCGTGACAGGATCACCAGTTGACTTGAACGCTTGTTTAGCAAACTCAGGAGTGGTGAAAGAGGGTGATGTCTTATGCTTGGGTTTGACAGTCTTTCTGGGCTTTGGAAGAGTCAATGAAGTTAACTGTTCCTTTAACTCAGCTATTTGCTTCTTCAATTCAGCGGTCTCAGACAACAACTTTGCCTCGTGATGGGATTTGCTTGAAATGGCAGTCTCTTGGCTATAAGCATGAGCAGATCTAGGTGACGCTTGAGGTTTCTGCTTAAAAGCATTGGTGTGGCTTTTCATGCGCAACCATTTCTGTGCACTCTTGTCTTCTCTGGTTCTAAGGGAACGCAGTAAGTCTTGGAACTCGATAGGGTCGTCTCTACGAGTTTCGAGACGAAGCTCAGAGATAAGCAAGTCATCCCAGCAGCCTCTGCAAAACTGCCGCAGAAGATGATGGTTGGCCTCAGATGATTTAATTCCACCTCCCCTGACTGCCTTACTCAGAGCAACTTGAAGCCTTTGGAGATAGCTAGATGCTTTCTCCCCATCATTCTGAAATGTGTTCATGAACTTTGAGAACAACTCATCACCATCATCAATTGCACCATAAGCTGCATCAAGCACATTAAGGTAAGCTCTGGGAGAAGCACGAGGCCCTAAAGACTTAACGATATCAGTGGCAGGAGGTAAGAGACTCTCCATAATTCTCCTTACTCTTTGTAAGTCAGACACAGAAGGGTCATCAAAGAGTAATTCAACATTACACCGCCAAGTGTCGTAATCGGATTCATTATTGGGCTGGGGAATTCTCCCTGAGAAAGGGCGGAGCCTAACTACAGCAGTAGATGGAATTGCTGCAGCAACTTCGCTCTTAACTATATGCTCCACAATAACTTTCTGCACCTCAGCAGGATTGAGCTGAACGTGACTCATGGTGCCTGACAACCGTTTTTCAGATCTTGGTAAGTCATCTTGATCATGTGTTGGCTCATTGAGAAGGGAACAAGGACTCTGGACATTCCTCTTGGATGCATTCTGCTCTTTAATGGAATTGAGCTCATCAAGTGCATGCTCATCTGCATCCATCTCATCTGGAATTAAAGAGCTTGAGATCTGAGAGAGTTCTTCTCGTAGCAGAGCATTGAAGGATTTTCCACTTTGCTTAGCAATGGTTTTCAGGGTGGATAAGTAAGAGGTTGTGGCACCAAAACTCTCCTCACAAGAGTAGACACTGCTCAGGGCTCTTATCTGGTAAGTTAATCTTGGGTCGTCTTTACCTGTGTAGTTAAGGGGTAGCAAGGGACTTATTGATTCAATAGCTGATCCAAAGTTGTACTCTACAATGGTGTGGTCATGATACTTGGACTCAGGATCATTAATGGGAAGGACTCTTGAGATGGAACCATGACGTTTTAGAAGATCAAGGACCTCTTCATCCTCAAGAGTGTTAATTGGTCCACTGACTAGAAGAGCATTTACAATTTTGACACTTTCCTTCTGTACTATTTCCATGTCCTCAATGTCAATTTACTTGCCACACTAATAAACTGATTTGAATGTCTCTTTCGTCTATTTTTGCTTTTTGGATGTTAAGTAGGAGTAAAGCTATTAATTACACCTCCTGGCTGGCTCGCCACTTTATTGTAGCACACGTCAAATAATATTGAACTTGTTACTAATATTCACTATAGGCCAGTAGGTTCGACTATGGAGGTGTAATAATGACAACACTGGTTAAATAATAAAGTAAATCTTTGTATTTAAATGAATGATTGGAAGTAATTGTTGATATTCAAAAAATAAAATAAATTGAAATAAATTAAATAAACAATTTGTGACAGTCTTTTGATCAATATCAAACCACAGTTATATGGATTAAATTCACAATCAATGAACAATTTCACTTGACTCTGTTCGTTCAATTAGTTGGATGCACCCTCTAGGCTATAAGAATATCCTAAAATACTACACCTTCAAAATCAATATCAAATACAACCCTATAAACCTTTACAAATGGTCACAATTGTAAATGTTGACAACTCACTGAATCACATTCAAAAATAAACTCAAACGAATTGAACAAAATACAAATAAACAGTTCAAGTAGACAGCAGTTCAATGAATCAGTTCAAAAGGTTGTTTGAAAAGTTCAGTTCAAGTTCGTTTAGAGGCTCAGATTCAAAAATTCGTTTCAAAAGATTCAATCCAAAAGATTCGATTCAAAAGATTCGATTCAAAAGATTCAGTTCAGAGAATCCAAAGTTCCTTAGAATCGTAAAATGATTCTATAGTTTCAAAGAAAAAATCTGTTGTGCAGAAAAATAAAATACTCTGAGCAGTCTTTCAAAAACAAAGCTCAGTCCTGTTTAGGAAAAAAAAACTATCAGGCAATCAGAACTTTCCTACCCGAATCCACAGGTGTTGATTTGAACTCAAATCTGAAATCATTCAATGTTCATCTCACTGGGAAGGCTCGCCATCTTAGATCGTTGCGCCGAAATGAACGCAGTTCCAGCAGGACAAAAAAAACCCGACCAAATCCAAAGAAAATAGATCATATAAATGTCTCTTTTTCAATCCTCTCTGTCGATCTGAACTTTTACAAAAAGTTATGCTGCTGCTCGTCTCGCAGTAACGCAGAGAATGTAAAATGGCTTCCCCCATACAGAAACTAACGTGGTGGGGCGGGACATCAACAATAAATCTCACGCAATTGGACAATCATTAAGATGTCAATCATCACACTGAAATGCGTTTCTTTTTGATTTTATAATTTTTCTTGCACTCTTTAATAATTTCTGGTTAGTTTTAACAACTCTTTATTTAATTCCTCTTTATAATTAATTTGTTTAATTATAAAGGGTTACATATTGTCGCTGTTTTTTACACCCCGGAAAACGTTTGTCGAAAGCCTGACGAACTTAGAGAGGTTACATTTATTTTTAACTCTGTTCCTGAACATTATAACCGTAACATTTGCCTGTGCGCTGCACATTTTACGGAGAACAGCTTCCAGAAGAGAGTTTAATGCAGGCACAAAAGCTTCTCCTGAAAGACGGAGCCATTCCCACTTTGTCTGGACAATCTGTTTATGGATCACAACTTGTAAGTATGTCTTATTATTTGTATTTGTGTTTTTTATTAAGAGTTCCAATTATAAGTTTGATGTAGTTGCTGTGATAGCTATGATGAAAAGCTTTGCCTCCGCTATTCTGCTAACTAACATACCAGTACTGATGTAGTGTTTACTGGTGCTTTTCTAAGACTGATATTTTCAAAATTATTATTCATAATTTTGTGATCGATTACTGTTTGTATTACCATAGTTTGCCAGCAAATATGATTAAATGGTGGATAACATAATATCTATAATAATATTACAACAAAAAACATACCACTCTGAAACTGTGAAATCTGTTCAGCACGATCCTCTAGTTCGATAACATTGTCAGGGTCTGAATCAGGGCTCAAACTGGTTTGAAATCACCGCTATCGTTCATATCTACATCTGAGAACAGACGGTGCTGTACGCTTTTGAATCACACTCGTGGTCCTTTGAAACTGAGTAGTTCACTGTTAGCGATTAAGGGCACAGACAGTTCAACTGGGAAATCCAGTATGCTTCAGGTGGAAGAGGGGAAGCTGGGAAGAGAGCACATTTATTTATTTATTAACTCAATGTTTAACGATTTTGTAAAGCTCTCAATGCCTCTTATTTTACTCATTATGTTCTTGTTTTGTCATCATTTATGTAGATGAATCCGTCCTTTGATTCTGTACTAGATTCTGTAGAGGAGATTCCTCATAGAGGAGGGTACTCATTCAGTTTAGCTGATGTTCGAATCATGATGTAACTTCACCTGTTTGAATGCTTTAAACATAATGTTTCTCCTCATCCACTGATCTTCTCTCACCTGTGACTGTGATCATGATCAAGATTTCTCCTTCTGAGAGTCCAGAACCTCATATGTTCCAGTGTCAGTGACTGTAAAATTATTAATAATCAGGTTTCTATCTCTAATAGTCATTTGATCTCTCCTGACCCCGTGGCTTCTGCTCCAATCCTCCTTTCGCCCTGTGCTTCTTTTGGCCCAGTGCACAACTTTATCAGCGTTGACCAACAGAACATCCAACTTCAGCTCCTCACCTTTCTTTACAGAGATCTCATCTGAGGAGGAACAGAGACATTCATCATTATTATAAAGGTGTTAAGCAGTCAAGGCCATACGAATATATTAATATTTACATTTAGCCCCATGCGCTTGATCTGCAATTTTCAATGTCTAGCTTCAAAATCAATGGAAACATGCAGTTTAATTTTAATAAATAAAGTATATAGTCCTATCTATAATCAATAGAAAATTAAACTGAATATAGGCTAAATAAATGGATAGTCCTGCAGCACGGATTATTATTGCAGATAATATAACAAATAAATAATGATTGATAGGCCTACTTGTTAAAAGGGCTTTGTGTTTCATTTATTTGGCTAGTCTGTCATCTGTCAATAATAAAAGTAAAAAAAGAATGAACGAATTAAAAGGAATTGAATTAATAAATAAATAATAATATTGATGTCTTTTCTGTCTCATTATTGCAACATCTCTCTCTAATAACTGCATTAATAACTAATAACTAATAATAACTATTTTTCTAATAATTCAACGGCCTGTTGTCAATTATTCCTTACATATATATGTTATATTTAGCTGTAGTTCGTTTGTTCAACCTCCAAATATCCGGGTGTTAAGGAGCAACACTCACTTAGTTTTAAAGTAACATTAAAACATTATTCCTTAATAAATGTAATTAGTTATTAATACATTATTACATCTTATTGAAATACTGTCAAAACAAAAGCAAGGCAAACAGCACCAGAAAACTGTCCAGAATTATTATTTTTTCAAACATTGGGGCTGCGTTCGAAACCGCATACTTCCCTACTATTTAGTATGGGAAAAAGAGTAGGCGAGCGAAAAAGTATGTACGAATCCAAAAGAGTAGGCGAGATTTACCTGGGTGACGTACTAATTATCGCGAGATTTGGACTTAAGTGCGTTCGAATATGCCTACTTTCCTACTATATAGTAGGCGAAAACAGTACGTGAAGGAAGATCGGCGACGCGGGTGCTTTCAAATGTGAGTAACACGGTTATTGTGTTAAAATTGCATGTGTTGAACTACTGTAGAGTAAACTGTTAAATTGTTGAAGGTGTAAAGACGTTACACAGTATAGTATAGGCTAGTTGTGATTTTGCTGTAAAAACACGTTTTATTAACGTTAGCTAACAGGGGAGCTCCAGTAAGGACACGTAAGTTACGTCTCTAAAGGGGATTTACATAAACCATATACATCTTAAAGATGCTTATTTTAAATATCTATTTACATCTGACAGGAAAATCTTCAGTAAGTATTGTGTCACGGTGTGACAAAAGCCAGATAAGGAGAGAGAGTAAAATCCTCGTGAAGGCAGTATTATTTGGAGACCTCTTGTGGATGGTCATCTCATCACACCGCGAAATCTGTTGCCATGGCAGCGAGGCCAATTGCCTGATTGACAGCAGGTGAGGAGAATTACAGAGAGTGTTGTGAGAGGAACGCGCATTAAGATGGGGCTTTAAAAAGAGAGAGGAAACAGACGGCCGGTGTGGTTTTCCTCCCGTGAGATACTGTGTTTTGTCGGCGGGTTGTTTATATTTGAAGCTGGACTGTGCAGCAGGGCGAAGATTGAAGCTGAGGAATGGAAAGGAGAGAGTGAAGTTTTGTCAACGGAAATCCAAGGGATATCATCAGCAGTGGGAGAGACGCAAAGTGATGAGTATTTGATCCGTTGTTTATATGCACTGACACTGAAGTGGTGTGGAGCGTTTGGAAAGCGTGTGGCACGAGGGGATTATTACACCGAGTGAATTATTGATCTGTCTCCAACCTTTGTTCTTCCTTCACTGAATGTGACGATTGCTACATTCGTTCTGGCTGTCTCTGGGAGAAGTTGAGCCCGTGTGAGAGACGAGAGTCGATCCGGTGGGAGAAAGACCGGTGGGTGAGTGCTGGCCCGAATGCACGGTGTGCGAGTGGAATGCAGTGCCTGAAGTGACGATTCACACGGTTTGTGTTATGGAGTGACGTTTATCGTGTGGAGAATTATTAATAGTCTGCTGTGCACTCTCTTCTATAGTCTTTCACCCGCTGTTCCTGAACAGGGTTTGTCACATTAAACGCCCAACTTACCATTCGAGACAGCCCCGTTCTGTTAATGCTGTTGATCCATTGATTCCTGTTACATTGTTGCAGCGGACAGCTGAATTGGAGCGTCTTGCTTGAGCATCCTTCCCGTCTGGTGGTCACCACACGTCCCTATCAACAGCCACTGCCCTGGTTCGAACGAGAGAAGGTATTGCCGTTGAATGTTCATTTACTGTTGAATGGTCGAATCCTGTTGCATTGCTACAGCGCATAGCTGAATTGGAGCATCTTGCTTAAAGCATCCTTCCTGTCTGGTGGTCTCCACACGTCCTTATCAAAAGCCGCTGTCTGGTTGGAACGAGAGAAGGTATTACAGCTGAATGTTTCATTACTGCTGAATGGTCAAACCCGGTTGCATCGATACAGTGTACAGCTGAAGTGGAGTGTTTTGCTTAGAGCATCCTTCCCGCTTGGTGGTCTCCACATGCTCCATCGGAAGTCGCTGTCCTGTTCGGAAAAGGAAAAGGTATTTGAAATGAACGTTTGATATGCTGTTGAATAGTTAACCCCTGCTACCTGGTTACAGTGCACAGCCGAAGTGAAGTGTCCTCTCCGCTTGGTGGTCTCCGCATGCCCTATTGAAGGTTTCCGCCCTGTTCAGAAAGAGAGAAGGTATTTCGATTGAACGTTCCATATGCTGTGGAGAAGTTAAGTCCTGATACCTGGTTACAGTGTACAGTCAAGTGGAGTGTCTCCCTCCAAGCGTCTTCTCCGCCTGGTGGTTTCCACCTGTCTCCACGGAAAGCCTCCGCCCTGTTCAGAAGAGAGAAGGTATTTCAATTGAACGTTCCATATGCTGTTGGGAAGTTAAATCCTGTTACCTGGTTACAGTGTGCAGTCAAGTGGAGTGTCTCCCTCAAAGCATCTTCTCCGCCTGGTGGTCCCCACCTGTCCCCACTGGAAACCTCCGCCCTGTTCAGACGGAGAGAAGGTATCACTGTTGAACGTCGCATCTTGTTGAACCATTGAACCCTGTCGTATCGTTGCAGGGCACAGCCAAAGTGAAGTGTTCTCTTGCCGGGTGGCCCTCCGTGCCCGTGTTGCAAAGCATTGCCACTGTTCAGAAGGAAGGAGAGTAACTACGGCATGTGTCTCGATTAAAGTGTTGTTCTGCTGTTCATGGTCCCCTCCTGGCCCGGCCCGCTCGCCACCTGCGTCCTTGTGACCCGTCTGAGTCGAGGATCCCCCGTCCTCTGGATACTTACCTCTGGGCAGCCTCCGGCATTCGTTCCATCCTCACTGCGAATACCTACCTGGTTCCAGTCCGAATGGGGTCCGTGTAGCCAAGACTTCCTTGAGAGCCTTGTAAAGAGTACTTACCCAGTGGCTTACCTGAGTGGTGTGCGTCCTCCTCTGATTCCTCTCCGACGAGCCGCAGGGTGTCCACGAACGTCCATCCCGCCCCGGTCCAGGGGGCCCATCGAATTGCTTCTGGCGAAAGAAGAGATTTTAATTAGGACTTTTCAAATTTACCTGCTTTTAACTTAATAAAGAAATTGTTATTCCTTTATCCTCTGTTTTTGTCTGGTTCCTTGACACGCTCCTCGAGGCGGTGCCCGGTCCCCAGGGGTGGGTGCAGTCTGGCTTGGCCCACCCCGACCTGTGACAGAACTTGGCGTAGTCGGCAGGGTTACCGTCTGGAGTGGAGCGATCAAGGTCCTACATGGCAGAGGAAGAAGAGCCAGAGGCCAGACAGCCGGTTATGCCCTTCTTTATGGGGGCCCCGTGGGCCCAGAAGTATGGAGGTCCGGGGTCAGAATTAAGCCTGTCAGTATGGAAGGCCCAGGTGGAATACCTGGCAGGGCTCCAAGGGCTGAGCGCCCTGCAGAAGGTACAGTTCGTGTTAAATTCACTAGAGGGAGAAGCAAGAAGAGAAGTACAGGCAGCACCGGAAGCAACCCGCACCACAGTCCGAGCCATCTTTGATTTCCTCACGGTACAATACGGAGACACCACCCCGGTAGCTGTCCTGAGAACCCAATTCTTCAATTGTAGGCAAGGGCCTCGACAAACTGTTCGGCCATTCGCGTTGCAACTGAGGGAACAGTTTACCAGGCTAAGGGGAAGACAGGACCATGGCCTGGGTGACGAGGAGACCCTACTGCGAGATCAGTTTCTGCTAGGATTACGGGAGGGCCCAGTACGTCAGAGTCTGCGGGTGCAGTTGAGACGAAATCCTGAACTCACATTTGAAGAACTGCGGCGAGAAGCTCTAGCCCTTGAGCGTGATCACACCGAAGGTGTGGATTCTCCCAGCTGTCTGGTGGCGAATGCTGTTAGTGGGCCTTCGGCCCCTGCCACCTCCGATTGGAAGCATGCCCTCCGGGAAGAATTGAAAAGGGATATCCGTGAACAAATGTCTGATCTGTCCAAATCTGTTGTCGAAGAACTCCGTCGAGAACGCCTCCAGTCACTTCCTTCGCCGCGGGAGCGGGCCTACTCTGACGGGAGTCGCCCTCCAGAGCGTCGTTTCGCCCGATCCATGGGTCCCCGATTCCAGTGGGATGAACAAGGGCGTCCTATCTGTAACGGTTGTGGAGAAGCTGGACATTACATCCGCCAGTGCCCTTCCAGACGCGCTTCACAAGGGGGTTTTTAGAGTCTCCGGCCACTGTGGGTCAAGTGGTTGGGACCCCCTTTTCAGACCCTTCTTCTCCTGGACTGTCCAAAGAACGCCTGGTGGGCCGCTGTCCGGTTATTACGATCCGAGTCAACAGCAAGAAGATGCAGTGTTTGTTGGACACGGGGTCGCAAGTCACTCTGTTTGCGGAGAGCCTAGCTCAGGAACTATTCGGCACTCAAGGTCGGCCGACGACTGAGGCCCCCTGGTTAACTCTGCGAGGGGCCAATGGACTCGATATCCCGTATGTGGGTTATGTAATGACGGACCTGGAGATCCACGGTATGGTTGTACCCCAGAAAGGAGTGGTGGTGGTTCGTGACGTGTGTCTGGGGTCTCATCGCGCCCTACTGGGCATGAATGTTATCTCCGATTGCTGGGAAGAGCTGTTCCAGAGTGGGCCGGCCCGAGCAACTGTGACACCTGAGGGCAGAGAATGGGAGCGTATCCGGGCGGACTGTCGCCGAGTTTGTCTGGCTGAGCAACAGGAGGACCGGGAGAGCACTGGGAGAGTGGCTTGCCGTTATGCTTTGTCTGTCCCGGCTCGAAGCGAGGCGATGGTCTGGGTCAGGGTGCCCCCTAGACTTTACCACCCGGAGGAGTGGGTGCTGGTGGAACCTCACAACGAAGGTCCTAAGGTGGAGGTGGCCAGAGGACTGGCATCCGCCCAAAGAGGTCGAATTCGGGTGAGAGTTCGGAACACGAATCCTTTTCCAATCCAACTGTACCGTCATCAGTGTCTAGCCCGAGTTATCTCGGTGAAGCCGCAGCAAGTGCAAGAGCCAGGAGAAGTCAAGTTTAGCCAAGTAGGCCCAACCATAGTGGAAGTTGCTCTGGCGCAGGCGGGAATGCGCAGCAGAGGGGCCGGAGAAGGACTGCCGGCCCACCTTGGAGGTGAGTCCCTACGGGGAGAAGGGCTGGAGGAGGATCAGACAAGGCGGCTTAAGGCCTTTCTATCGAAGTGGCCACAGTTGTTCTCCACCCACGATGAGGACTATGGGTGTACTAACATCGTCAAGCATCAAATTCCCACTGGAGAGGCCACACCCAGTAGAGAGCGCTACCGACCGGTGCCCCCGATGTTGTACTCTGAGGTTCGTGCTCTGTTGCGAGGGATGCTGGATAGAGGGATTATCCGCGAGAGCAGTAGCCCTTGGGCGGCCCCGATCGTATTGGTGAGGAAGAAGACGGGTGCATGGAGATTCTGTGTGGATTATCGGAAGTTGAACCTAGTGACAAAGCGGGATGCTTTCCCATTGCCTCGAGTTGAGGATTCCCTTACTAGCCTCACACGGGCGGCCTGGTATTCCACACTGGACTTGGCAAGCGGCTACTGGCAGGTGCAGGTGGACGAGCGGGACCGGGAGAAGACGGCCTTCACGACCCCTTTTGGGTTATACGAGTGGGACCGGATGCCCTTCGGCCTCTGCAACGCCCCTGCCACATTCCAGCGACTCATGCAGCGCTGTTTGGGGAGCCAGCTGATGGATACCACCCTGGTGTACCTGGATGATGTGATTATCTATTCCCCCGATTTTGAGTCTCATCTTCAGCACCTGGAGCAGGTGTTCCGCTCTCTGGAGAAGTACGGGCTGAAGCTCCAACCGGATAAATGCCAGCTCTTCCGGAAGGAGGTAAAGTTCCTGGGCCATGTTGTGAGTGCGGCAGGAATCGCTGTGGACCCAGAGAAAGTGTCGGCCGTACAGGGGTGGGCGGCCCCAAAGATTCGCGCCAGGTTCGATCCTTCCTCGGATTTGTGGGGTACTACCGGAGGTTCATCAAGGATTTCTCCAAGATTGCCAAACCTATGAACCAGTTGCTGGGTGGAACGGGACATGTCCGGGGCCGAGGGTCCCCAGCGGTGCAGTGGGATCAGGCATGCGAGTTTGCTTTTCAGAAGCTCAAACAAGAGTTGTTACAAGCACCTATTCTGGCATATGCCGATTTCACACAGCCCTTCATTCTTTACACGGACGCTAGCCATCTGGGCTTGGGGGCTGTTTTGGCCCAGAAACAACAGGAGGAAGAGAGAGTCATCGCGTATGCTAGTCGGAGTCTACACCCTGCAGAGAGAAACGATGCCAACTATAGTTCCTTCAAGCTCGAGTTACTGGCCATGAAGTGGGCGCTCAGTGAGAAGTTCAAGGACTACTTATGGGGAGCAAAGGTAACCGTGGTGACCGATAACAATCCGCTGGTACACCTGCAAACCGCCAAGCTGGGGGCGGTAGAACAGAGGTGGGTGGCTCAATTGGCCAACTTTGATTATCAGCTTCAGTACCGGCCAGGAAGGGAACATACCAACGCAGACGTGCTGTCTAGGTGGCCTGAAGGAGGGTCGGAAGATCCGAGACCCATGCTGGAGGCAGACCGTGACGAGGGAATGATGGTGGGCATTGTGGAGGCACCGGGGCAGCCACCGGAGGAGCCGCCTGCAAGTTGGGGATGGGATCCACAGCGTTGGAGGATGTGGCAGGGCGAAGACGAGGACTTGTTAATGGTCCGGGCCTGGTTGGAGCGGGGCAGTTGGCCGGAGGGTGCGGAACGCCGGGCGCAAAATCGAATTGTGAGAAGCTTGTTGGGCCAGAAGGAGAGGCTCCATCTGAAGGAGGGGGTGATTTGTCGGTCCCTCCAGGACTCACACTCAGGTGACCCGGTCTGTCAGGTAGTGGTTCCCGAGGGGAGGTGTCAGGCCCTGCTGGAGGCTTATCACACCAAGCTTGGTCATCAGGGGCAGGAGAGGACGACGGCACTTTTGCGACGCCACTTCTACTGGCCTGGGATGGAGGGAACTACGAGGGCCTACCTGCGGGGCTGTCCGCGCTGCACCCTGTTTAAAGCCAGGAAGGAGCCTCGAGCTCCAATGGTCCCCATTCGAGCCAAAGTACCGATGCATATCATCGCTATGGACTATCTGACGTTGGGTAGGCCGGTCGACCGTATCCAAAACATCTTAGTGATCACAGACCTATTCACTAAATATGCCTGGGCCATCCCAACTCTGGATCAGACCGCCATCACTACCGCTAATGCCCTGTGGAGGTATGTCATCCAGCCCTTCGGGTGCCCTGAAGTGTTCCATTCGGATCAAGGACCCAATTTCGAATCCAGGGTAGTACATGAGTTGTGTCAATTGTATGGATGTAAGAAGACTCATACGACGCCCTATCATCCTCAGGGGAACGGAGGGTGTGAGAGGTTTAACCAGACGCTGATTGGTCTTTTGGGGACCTTGGAAGGTGACCAACAGGGACATTGGGTGGATAACCTCCCGGCGATGGTACATGCATATAATAACAGCATTCATAGTACGACCGGCTACGCACCAACTTACCTGTAAATACCAAGATATTTACAGATAGATGAATTAAACGTGTCGTTCAAATCTTTTAAGTTGTTGCGCGTGTGATAACGCGTCGTAGGTCACATGATAACGTCAACATGGCAGATGTCCGGTTCTCATTCATACTCAACGAGATCTGGCTATAAAGTACCTACTCTTTTAGCGCTCGTTAAGTAAGTACTTATTGAAATTAAGTACCTACTCATTGAGTATGCGGTTTCGAACGCAGCCTGGGATAAAATGGAAGTAGCAACTTCAGATATTTTCTTCTGCATTGTGAAGTACATTCAAGTGTAGCGGATTATCAAAAATGAAAAATATGTTGGGCGGGACTTGTTCTGTGCATCAGTCGTTGATTGGGTGTTGAGATGTGGGCGTGGCACTCATAAGAAAGGGGCGGGGTTTAAGTGATTGAGTATGACATTTTGATTAAACATTATTCGGTCAAAGAGATTTAAAGGTATAGCAGAGGATCTTTCCGAATTTTAGATAAGTCCCGCCCTCTCCACTTTTTGAAAAGTTTGATTGATTCACCAGAATGATTGACAATTAGGAGGACCAATAGTATAGGGTATCCACCCGGAAGTAAAAAAATCCTCTGCTATACCTTTAATATATCATTGAACATATTGTTTACAATAAAATCAATAACATGCATTTAGACATTTTTATTTCATGCCAACTTAAAAAAACAGCAATTATATTCATTCATGTTAATGTCATTTCATTTAAATTCTGCTTCTTAAAATTCAGATTTTGCTCCAGTTTTGTTACCTTTTAGGAGTTGAATTGTAATTAAAAATGCAATTTAATTCATTTTAAAATTCTGTACCCACCAAATGAAACGTTTAATATTTCTGTTAATCTGAAATAAGGCTGAAATAAAATTAAAATATTTGATGAAAAACTAGACTAAAATTACAAATGTTGCCTTGGAAACCAAGTAAAATAAGTTAAAGTATTAATTGAAAATTAATAAAAACTAAAACTGAACTGAAAATAAATTAATCTAAATAGTAATGTAATGTATATAAAGTATAATGAAAATATAAATATAAAAGCTAATTCAAAATATCAATAAAAACTATAATGGTATATAAATAATATAAACTATACAATAAGATTTCATTAGTTAACATGAACACAAATGTTGCACATTGTTAGTTCATGTTAACTAATGTTTACAGATGAGACCTTATTGTAAAGTGTTACCAATAATACTTAAATAACTCTTTGAATATTAGGTGCCGATAGAAGACTAGGAAAGAGGTGGTATTGAATATCAGTATAAAATACTGAGAATTCGTTTTTCTTTTTTTTCTATGTTACATGGAAATGTCTATGTATGTGTTTAGTTCAAATGTAAAACATGTGATGCTGTAAGTATTGTTGTCCTCAGTCCTGTCCTCCCTGGCGTGGAGCCGCCCAGTCCTCTGCACTACGAGCGCTCTGGAGAAGACGTGCTGGCGGCATACGTCAGGTCACGTTACCCATCATCCCCTCTGTGAGTGACCGGCACACACTAACCGTACGGCTCTGAGCGGCTGTCTTTGGTCTGAGTCTGATGTGTGTGTGTGTGTGTGTGTGTGTGTCTGCAGGGCGGTGCAGCTGCTGTCCAGTCCCAGTAAACTCACCCCTCCGTTCCCACAGATCTTCAGTCCGGCTCTTGGCCCACAGGGTTTCCTCCAGAACCGTTCTGATCCTGCTGACAGTGAGTGCCGCTCTATAGCCATAAGCTCATGTGGAAACCGCTTGATGTTGTTTCAGGCTCTACTAGAACAGGTTTTCCTGCTTGAATGTTGATTATTCTCCTCATATTCTCCATTGTTGCGGCTCCTCTCTTCCCAGTCTGTCAGTAACGCTCTGTTTACTTCCTGTCTCTATGAAGCCCTTCCCTCTGAAAAGCACACTGTGCTCTGATTGGTCGGCTGGAGCAGTGTGTTGTGATTGGTCGAGCGCTTCGAGCGTGTTTAGGAAATGTCCCGCCCCTTTCCATAACCACCAGTTTCAACCAAGCGGCAAACTTTCTGTCTCTCTCTTGACTCTCTTAAACTGCAGTTCATGGACTGGCCACTAGAGGCCGGCTGCAGAAGAGAGTCAGTCCCATAGACCCGCATGTTAAAATGCCCAACTTTACAGCAGAGAAAAACATGTTTACAGTCTGGTACTGTACAAAAACTGGTTTTGGTCTATGAAGCTAATTTAGCCCTTCATGACGACTGTGAGGGGGTGAATATTTTTATAACTCATCCGTCTAAATTATATTGAGCCTTAAAGTTCTGCATAATTAAGGGCGTGGCCACTTGAGTGACAGGTGGATTGCCGCTGATGTCACTACTAGCGTTTGTCTGCTGTGTGTTAACGTCACGTCTCCTCAGCTAATCCGCCTCGCTGCACATTTGCGTTTATCCGGGAGTGACGCTGCCAAGATGGCGACGGCCGGCTCCGCCCACTTTGGGCTTCAAAAACGCTCTTCAGAAACACTACGGGTGACGTCACAGACGTAACTACGCCCATATTATTATACATTCTGTGGTTTACACATGCTACTAACTAACTCAACCAGGCCCCGCCCCTTTATTCTGCGTATTAATTATTATAATGAGGAATATTGAGACGTATTCATTCCCGGAAGAAACTCAAGACTACAATGGAGGCATTTCAGGAGTTCAGAAACACTGACACTGATATAGAGAAGAGCTGGAGCTTTTTCATCATCAGACATCAACAGTACACACTGAAGACAGATGAACATGGGAAAAAGTATAATAGATAATAAAATAATAAATAGTAAATAGTCTAAAAAAGACAATACATGAGATATGAAACAGAAGTGTGAGACTTTATATGCATTATGGATGTTAGAGGAATAAATAGTGCACGTTTACAGTGTTTCGAGTGTCTACCACTGTCGCCCCTGGCTTGATCGGTTCGGTTTTTAAAGAACTTCAGTAATATTCTGTATTTGACTGCACTGACACTATCAGATGAGGATAAAACATTAAATGAGCTGAGCTTAATAATGACACTACTGTCTTCTGATTAAGGTTGAAATTAACATATTTCATTATTAATAAACTTTACACAGTTATTGATCCTAAAGGGAAAGTTCACCCAAAAATGAAAATTAGCCCATGATTCCCTCAAGTCATCCTAGGTGTATACATGTATATCAGTCACGTCAGAGTCCTGCACAGGTCCATTTTTGGAGACCCGCCCTCGCCCATACCTGCAAAGTTCAGCACCAGATCCGACCCGTCACCCGTGATAATATCAAAATTAAATCTGCACCCGCTCAGACCCGTTAATATTTGGCCCGTTACCCGACCCGTGCCCAAGATAAATCACACACAAGCTAAAATCTATTGAGCGGTGGGGACGCGTTCACAGGGTGCGCTGCCAATAACGCACCTAAAAGCTGTCACAAAGAACTGGGAAAAGTAATGATTATTAATATGTCAAATATATCAAGGAGACATTTCAATTGTTTATTAATAAACAAGTGTTTTCTGTGTCAAAGTTGAAGTTGACGATGCTGACTGACTCGCGATCTTCGCAGTAGTGAACGCGCCAGAGAGAAATTCACATTTCATACGGATTGCATAAGCAGAGAGCAGTCTGTTTTCTTTCTTTTTTTTTTTTTTTATTGTTTTGTTTAAAAGTAGACATTTCATGCTTTCTATTTCTCAGGACTGTGAGGCAAGTAGCTTATACGCTGAGTTTCAGTTCATTTAAAGGTCCCATTCCATGGATTATTTTATTATTTTATAATGTTTCCTGGGGTGCCCTTATAATGTTAGTATGTTTTTTAGATCAAAATTTTTTATAATTTAGAAATAAAAGGCATTTTTCCTAGCCTGATTTCATTCCCTGGTTTGAACACTGTTTGAAGGGGAGTGTCTGCTGTGAGACTTCAATGTAAACGCCCTCTGCTGTGATTGGCTGACATGCTTGCATATGAAATATCTGGCATTACATGTGGAACTATCTGGAAAACTTTTACTATTACAGCTATTATACGTTTTTACTATTACAGCTATCGGGATTAACGAATCGTCAGAAGTTTTTTAAGTATTTAGATCTATTTCAATCACATAAAAGGTTGCAGTGATGAGCACTGAGCAGATGACAGTCTGTTGATCGCGTGAAAAAAGATCTTATCATTGCAACGCAGTTTCTGCACTCACTAATGATTTCACCAATGCAAACATGAGGTATATAAATACAGTAAGAGCTTCGTTGTGCAGTGTAACAGCGTCATTGATTTCATAACGAGTTTTGGCAAGTGTCCAGATAAACTCGCGCTGTGTGATTGACAGCTTGGGCGATTGGAAAGGGATTATTCTTTGATCGCTTTCTGTATAATTTTAATCACAGTTTAAGTAAGATTATTTTCATCCTACTAAGAGAAACGATGTGAAGTTGATCGCTACTTCCATAGTAAATCAAAACTTACCGCTTGCTGGAATATACAGTAGTTGAAATTGTCCCCTTCGTCAGTATGAAACGCTGAGAGAAGCCTGCTTGATATTGTCCCAGGTTAGAAAAACAGTCCGTGGTGAAATGGACAGAGCAAACTAACAACTTCGAATTAAACTTTTGCGGTATCCGATTATAGATAAACATCAACCACGTCTGTTGACATTTCGCCATCAATACGCCTGTATTCCTGTGGGCGGAGGTTAGTCAAAACACGGTTCTAGTGACTTCATTAAAGAAGGAAGTAGAGGGATGTAGTCCAATCCAGCCGTTTTTTGTAGGCGACTTCTGTTAAATAAAATATCTCGCTTGGCATTGAACTTTGAGCTTTATAATTTTACAGATATTATTTATACTCTAACAACAACATTACACACTAACTAAAGTTTGAAACATGGGATCACGAAGAACGGGACCTTTAAGAGACGAGCCTCAAGTTCACGCGCCCGCGCCTCCGTGTCGTGATTATTGCCTGCTATATTTACCTTATTTATTAAATCCAGGAAATTGGTTGATGAAACATTGATTGAAATTAAGATACAATTAATACGAAACGAAATTCACTTTAAAGAAAGGCTTTCTACATAAACTTAATGAAATGGTCAAAACCATGTCTGCCCACTGCATTTGTCTCCAGATATTTGGGATCATCTTATCTTATTCATGCTTTTCACTTTTCATATAATCAACATGAAATTTAAAAAAAATATATATTTTATTTAAACATGAATATGAAACTAAATAGTTTTTAATGACAGGGCTACAACACATACAGTACAGAGAAATTTAATGTCAGAGCATTGCCGGTGAGCATGTGGAGGGGGAGATAGGCTACGATTTTCGATCATTTATCGAATATTATTTTGCTTGATGTGCCAATTCTTAATATTTGGTGTTTTTAATGTCTGTTTGAGGTCTCTGTGAAAGTTTTAATTGTAGGTTCGTGGCCCTGAGTGTCGCGATTTCGGTTTAATTTCGCATATAGCCTACAGCCCTTATAATCATAGATGACGCCACCGGTTTTTATTTAAAAGAAAGACCGTATATGTTTGTATGTAGGCATATGGGCAATTTATATACACAATACTTAATAAAATATAATTAATATCATTTTATTGCATTTGTATTAGTTGTTTGAAGAGTAAAAAAAAATTAAAAATCAGTCGGTTTTAACACAAGTTCACAACCGGCAAGTCGGTCGGACTAAAAAGGGGAAAAAAAAAAATTGGGTCGGTCCTAAATTGACAGGGTCGGTCGGGTTACGGCAAACAAGAATATTTTTAAGGACGGCCTGACTAAAACACATATTTGCGTATGTGTAATGGTAATTTAGATATACAAATATTGCACATATTTCTCATCCGTTACCCGCCCACAAGGAGTTCATTATCCGCCCACGTCCCCGCCCGTGAATTTTAGGAATGTCACAATCCACCCGTTTTACAGCGGGTACCCGACCCATAGCAGGACTCTGAGTCACGTGACCTCTTACGTCATCCGCTCTTTTTCCAGTTGACTGCCGCCATCTTGAGTACCTACCGAGTACTGTCTATGGTACTGACAAGCATTAGCTAGCTTGCTACAGCTTCGTTCGGATACAGTAAAAGGCTACGAAAGACAACATTTCGCACCTCGACTGCCATGAAAAGAAACGCTACTTTCAAAAAATAATATCGTTAGGGTGTGATCCCTACGCGATACCTGATGCATACTCCCAGCCTCTGTCCGCTGCTACCGAACTACCAGTCCTGGCATTCAATTATATATACATATATATATCATTGAATATACATATATACATAATTAGTCATTTAATGAGGCCTATTATATGTTGATCTGACTATTTTAAGCGTGTATTTAAATGGTCCAGGGGCAGAACTTTTGCCGAGCGTGTCAGAGGTTCTGGGTTCTAAGCTGCACTCATATAGTTTTTTTCTTTTTTCTTTCATCAAAACCAAATTCGTAGGCTATGTTATTATCTTTTGGTTGGCCTTTTTGTCGTCCTGAGGTAGCCTGTAAAAGGATATTTTGGGGTCTCCTTTTTGTTGTTGCACCCCACCGCACAACATATTGAAGGCATAGCTAGCTAGTTCCTTTGCGACTGACGTGAATCAGGTACTCAAGATGGCGGCAGACAAGTTTTAGAAGTGAGTGACGTCAGTGACATCATCTGATATTCATCTATATGACATTCTTCCTTCAGATGAACACAATCAGAGTCATATTAAAAATATATCCTGGCTCTTCAAAGATTTATAATGACAGTGAATGGTGCCTGAGATTTCGAAGAAATAAAAAATGCATCCATCATCATCATCATCATCATCATAACAGTAATCCATACGACTCCAGGGGTTCATAAAGGCCTTCTGAAGCCAAGAATAATATCCATATTTATAACTTTATTAACTATAATCACTGGCTGCCGGTAACGGGCGTACGCGAGTCTAGTTCCGGTGGAAGAGTGACCTCTGATCAGGTCAGTGACCTCGGGTCAGAGGTCACTCGTCACGCGTCGGAAATCTCAGGCACCATTCACTGCCATTATAAAGCTGGGAAGAACCAGGATATTTTTTTTTAATATAACACTGATTGTGTTCGTCTGAGAGAAGAATGTCATATACACCTATGAGGACTTGAGGATGGGTAAATCATGGGCTGATTTTCAATTTTGGGTGAACTATCCCTTTAAGGTCTCTCTCTCTCTCTCTCTCTCTCTCTCTCTCTCTCTCTCCCTCTCCCTCTCCCTCTCCCTCTCCCTCTCTCTCTGTCTCTCTCTCTCTCTCTCTCTCTCTCTCTCTCTCCGTCCCTGATTAATTCCAGTTCTTGTCTTCCCCCGTGTCTCCCCCAGCTCCCCCTCAGCGGGTCTCCAGTCTCCCGGTGCTGACGAGTCTTCAGTCGGGTCCTGCCGTGGGTCTCCAGCTGTCTGAGCTGCAGAAAGCTTGTTCTGCGCTGGACCTGCGCCGCGTGATCCCGAGCTTTCTCTCGCACGGGCCCGAGTTCAGCGAGCTCACCGAGTCCCTGGAGCAGCTCCGCACCCTCGCGCTCTGCTACCGCCAGGACCGCTCCCGTTCCTCATCCGACGAGGGTGACGAGAATGACTGAGGCTCTTCCCCTGATCATCAGTCGCTCCGCTGCGTTCCCTCGGGGAATCATGGGATATGAGCTCACAAATATAACCTTTCAAAACAGCACGAACATTTAGAAGACAGACAGAAGAACTGTGAGATTAATATGTAAACCTCATCGAACCTGCTTTTCTAGAGCTCAACTGTGTAAAAGTCCCAATTAAATATTTTTACTTCATATAAATTATTGCTTAATTATGAAATATGCCTGTTATTATACCCTTCTAGAAACTTAACGGTTATTGAATATATAGATATAGAATGGAAATGCGCCTTCATCAAAAACTTGTTTAATAAAACCATTTTATTTTGGTTGACTGTAATGTTTTTGCTGTGATCTAATTATGAAGGAAATATACACTTGTAAAATTAAGTGAGACTCGTTTATATTGTTTTTCATTTGATTTCGAACAGGCCTTATATCAAAAATAAAATGAACAAACAAAACGTACTCGGTTACCTTATGTAACCTCGGTTCTCTCTAGAAGAGGGAACAAGTATTGTGTACGTTGCTTACGCTACGGGTAAAGTCATTTTTTCTCGAGATATGAAGCCAAAAAATTATCCTTAATTTTTGTATATAGTGTCAACGCAGTCCAGCAGCTAGCAGACCTAGAGCGGCTGTCTAGCGCGCTCATTGACTGCCCTGCGGCAACTGCAGCAGCCTACCACTGAGCCCCGCATGACATCACGCCCAATGGGGACGCGTGCGCCCTCACGCATCAGAGCCCGCCAGAATGGGCGTGGCTATAGCGTATATGAGGAAGGGCTCGGAGGCTGCTACCCTGGTTTTCATCGACTGAAGCGAAATCAGCTCGAGGCGCGAGCACGGCAGGTTACGCAATACGCTGATTTCATGCAGCCGCCATTTTGAAATCAAAAATGAGGCTCCGGTGGAAAGAACCCTGGAAGTAAAGATAAACAACAATGCCTTGGATACCAACCTAAAGCTGCTGCCGCGATTTACACTATTGGATGTTAATATCCAATATAGGATATATATATAGTTCATTCCTGCTTATTTTTTTACTTTCTGAAATATATATATAAAAAAAATATTTTATTTATAAATGAATTTCACTGTATATAGTCTAAAGTATGAAAGAAATGTATGTACAGTTTTAGAATTGACACAACATCATTAAACACAACAATACGCCATCGCATTCACGACTCTCCTGTGATTAAAGGCGACACTTCCGGTTTTCTTCCCACCGGAGCCTCGCTTTCGATTTCGATTTCAAAATAACGGCTGCGTGAAATCCCTCTTCTAGAGAGAACCGAGGTTACATTAGGTAACCGAGTACGTTCTCTTTCGAGAGGTTCTCTCGTATTGCCTAAGTTGCTTACTCTACGGGAACCCCTTGTCAACGCCATGCGCGCCGAGCATCCACTACATGAGTCCCCGGGAAGACCCGGGGAACACAATTAAGTGGGAATCAGGTGGCGAGCAACGCGGGCCAACACATGTACATAAGCACACCGTATGGGAATACAGAGCGGCACTGCCGGTCTATAAACATAACGTCAACCCTAATAGTGCAGCTCAAGCAGGAGAGCTAAGTCACGTGAGAGTAGACTGCGCACGAACACTGTGGGCAGAGCATACACACAGTTAGACTGACAGAACTTTAGCCTGCAAGGCGGGAACTTCCAGGTTGTAAAACCTAACAAATGTAGAGGGGGAGGCCCAGCCTGCCGCCATACAAATGTCATGAATAGAAATCCTGCTAGACCAATCCCACAAAGAGGCCATGCCTCTAGTGGAATGAGCCCTGATCCCCAGAGGGCACTGCAGGTGTTTAGACGCATAAGCTGCTGCGATAGCGTCCACTATCCATCTGGACAGGCTATGTTTCGAGGCGGCGAGACCCTTGGTGCGTCCACCGAACGAAACAAAGAGCTGCTCCGAACGCCTGAAGGTGGCGGAGCGCGTAATGTAAACTCTCAGCGCCCTGACAGGGCAGAGGAGGTTAACATCGCCCTCGCTACCGGATGCTGGCAGAGCTGTTAGAGAGATGACCTGTGCTCTGAAGGGAGTGCCAATCACCTTGGGGACATAACCATGTCTTGGTTTGAGGATTACTTTAGAGTCATTCGGTCCAAACTCGAGACACGCAGCGCTAACAGACAGCGCGTGTAAATCCCCCACATGTTTGACTGATGACAGGGCTATCAGGAAAACGGTTTTAACACTAGAACTGCCATGGCGGTCATTTTGACCGTTTTGAATTTTATATCTGCAATAACTTTGTTGAAAAAATAAATAAAATCCTGCTGGTACCTGACTTTTCCTAAAAGTGTCTGTATTTTCATTTAAAATGCTTTTCATATAAATTACACGTAATGCAAAAAAACAAATTAACATATTTACCTATTTCGGCCATAGACGGTCATATTGACCGCACTGAATTTCGCGGTATTATTATACATATACCAATATACACAACAATAAAATGTGGTAAAAAATACACAAAACATATTCCACAACAAATCATTTAAATGTAATGATATTTAGAACAGAACAATAACAAATAAACAATAAACAAGCCAAAATGAAATCGGCTACTTTCAAGCGAAAGTGAAAGTAAGCGGCGTTGGGCTCACATAACGGCTCACGTAACTCTCTAATTAGAATCAAAATGTTTCAACATTTGCGATGTATTTGGATTGTAAACTATTATTATAGGCTTTGTACTTCACTCGTGTTCCAAAATCGATGGAAAAAATTATCACCTTCACATGCGCAAAATGGTACGAATTGTAGCCTACTACTGATTATATAAACAGAGCAGTGGAATTTTTATATGTTAGGTTGACTATGCTATTTTATTATTATATTTTATTATGGCTGTAATGAACAGGCTGCGATGTCAAGATTGCAATGGAATATGGTGTGTGTGTGTGTGTGTGTGTGTGTGTGTGTGTGTGTCGGCGGGCGCGGGCGCGATCGAACAGTTGTAAACATGAAAACAGGCTACTCCGTCATTTTGTTCAGGACATCTTATTATTATTTATAGATGTATAAAATAAACTTGTTTAAATGTAGAGTTTGGTGTTGTTTTGTTTTTAAAAGAAATCCTAATACAATAAATGCATTAATCTCTCAATTGGGTATTTATCATTAAAGATATAGAGTTTGGAATCTAGCGGTCAAAATGACCGCTTGCGGCAGTTCTAGTAGTAATGGAATTCTGGCACTTCTAGTGTTAAGGGACAGGTATTTTAGATCCACGGAGTTTAACGGTTCAAAGGGATGCGTTTTCAGGGCCTCTAATGGCTCGTTTCCACTGAGCGGTACGGTACAGTACGGAACGGAACGGTACGCATTTATTTGCGTTTCCACTATCAAAAGTTGTGAATGGTACCAAAATGCCGAACTGTAAATGCCGAACTGTACTTTTTAGGTACCCTTCCATTGGGGTACCTAGCACAGTGGAACGGTACTAAAAGGTGGAGCTAGATTCACTGCAGGACGTTGATTGGGTGACAGGGAATCGTCACTTGCGCGTGCTACAAGGGGAACGACAACATAAGAAGCGCCATTTTTTTATATACAATTAATATAATACTACTGTTACTGTATCACGAAATGTAATTTTAAGAGTTTTTCAGGCGAGAATGTAGTTGTTTACAGCTCAAATCTGTGTGTAACACTTATAGGCTAGGCAATTGACTACTATGCTACCTGGCAACAGAAGATGGATCGTTACGGAGCCTGGGTTGTGAATGAGTACACCGGAGTCATAGATTTTAGCTTTGAGTGTATGTATTCAGTAAATAACAACATAAACAACATAAACAAAACACAAATAACAAACAAAGTACCTTAAATGACACATACAAAACACAATTCTACTTAAAGTTCAGTTTAATGGCAGATTAATGCACTGCCAACAAATGGGGGAAAAAACAGAGAAAGAAGGGAAAAAAAATAACCCCGACGCAATGTGTTCCACGGCCGAGACAGAGTCCGGTGATAGGTCAGTTAATTACGGGTTGAGCAATAGATAATCCAAATAGGGAAAGGTTCAGTCACAATGGATGTGTGGTTCGCTTATCCTACCACATGTATGTCCAAGTTCTCTTAGCTCGCCATCTCAATCGGAGTCCTCGAGTTGGGACGGTCGAGAGTTCAAAAGTCCATAATTGGAGAATGGAAGTTAGTTGATCCAGAAAAAAAACCTGACCTAAGAAGGCCAGAAATACAAATTAAAAATTCCATTCAAAAATAAAGTAACGATAACAAATACTAAAGTAAATCAATATATGCATAACCATACCCGCTTAATGAAAGGCATTTCAGTAAATAAATATCAAAAATACATCAAAAATACATCTACAATAATTATATTATATAGTATAATAAAGTATATTTTTTTATATATAGTATAATAAAGAAAAATAATTAAATCTCATGTTCCATGATATTTCACCATAACTTGAATTTCATAGTCAACTAATCTAAATGTAATCATTTTCAAAATCAAAACATATACTCACAATTAACATTCAAAATAATAATAAAGTGCATCTGCAAATTCCAATAAACAAAAATATTAATCTCCAAATTACCCAAAACACTAAAGCAGAGTTTGGTATGAAAAGTGAAAAGTATTGCGCAATATCAAAAAGGAAAATACGTAGCCACGTTAAAATCAATAGGCTTCAATGACCACCAATACATGTAGCCATTTCAGCGATAGTCACAACAGTGACTAAACACGCTCAACACAGCAATAATGCTCTAAACCAGCAACTGTGCTAACCTATTAAATCAATGCCTTCATAATATAACAGGTAAAATGTTTACCTTTGAAATCGGAATGACTAACGCGGGGTCTCCGAGCGTGACCCGACGCGTGATTCCTTCAGAGTGAACACGGGTGAATCTGACTGCAGTAGATGTGAAAGAAATGTATAAAAATTATGTTATTTAAGCCAGCGCAAATACCTGTGTTTACATCCTGTTTTTCGGTTGAAGTCCAAAGTAGTCGATTGCCGAGTTCACGCGCGTGATCATAGGTAACTAAACCTATGCGCGTGAACTCGGCAATCGATTACTTTGGACTTTAACCGAAAAACAGGATGTGAACAGGTATTTGCGCTGGCTTAAATAACATAATTTTTATACATTTCTTTCACATCTACTGCAGTCAGATTCACTCGTGTTCACTCAGAAGGAATCACTCACATTTTCTGTGTACTTGTAATGACACATCAAGGATGTTAAGAGGCTAAAAGCAGGTTTGGTACTTGCCCCATTGAAGTCAACAGGGTGCAAATTTTAAAAATAGAATAACTCGGTGTAGGCAACACCGATTTTTGTCGTTGTTCTCTGTATTGACAGCACTCCAAATGTACAAAAAAATTAGCTCAATGTTAAAATTGACCGGAGTTCTCCTTTAATGCAAGATTTTAGTCATGTAGACAATAAATAGAACATTTAATTAATAAATTAATCAATAAGTCAGGACAGCCCATTCATGCAGGTAGTGAAATAGTTAAATCAAATACAAATACACAGTAAAAAAAAAAGTCGTTGTTAACCTTAACCCGTTATCAAGTCAATTAAAAAATATATTTCATGGTGTGTTAATTGTTTGTGTATGGTGTGTATGTTTTTTGTTTTTGTTTTTTGTAATGCAATGTTTTCAACATAGGGAAATATATACAGCATTTGTCAAAATTTCCCTTAACCTTAACCGACTTGACCTTTTTCAAGTCGAGCCCGAAGCAAACAGCATAAATTTTTATCTGTCGCGAGAGCCGGGATCGAACACGGGTCTCAGGCACTAGGGTGTATTCACACCTGCCTCGTTTGGTTCGATTGAATCGAACTCTAGTTCGTTTCCCCCCTTGGTGCGGACCTTTTGGGCAGGTGTGAATACAGCAATCGAACTCGGGTGCGGACCAAACAATCGAACCGAGACCCAGCTGAAGAGGTGGTCTCGGTACGGTTCCAAACGAACTCTGGTACGGTTCGTTTATGGTGTGAACATGAACCGACCCAATTGCAGAAAACTGCGCCTTTTTATTTGACTGCTCTTAAGCCGGCCGCACACCGGACGCGCAGCTCAGCGCCGCGCAGCGCAGCGCCACGTCTTTTAAATTCGAACACATTATTCTCTATGAGAGTACACACACCGGCGGCGTCTGTCCGCGGCGCCCAGCAACGGCTCAGGACCGTGTTCAAAACCCTGCCGCGCCACTTACATAGTTTTATATTAAATTTACATTTATGTGTCTCAAATCGTAGTTAATGTATATACGGACTTAACCCCGTGCTGCAATATACATTTAGTTTTATATTTATTTACAGAAATCAGAAAATTGCTGATGCTAACGGATTTTCAGGTGACAGTTGTCCTAGACGTGGCGCTGAGCTGCGCGTCCGGTGTGCGGCCGGCTTTATGAGGATACTTAACAAAACGGACATTTTGGCATAATGCTGTCTAAAGCGAGCGAGCGAGCAAGAGCGCGCGCACGGCAGAGAGAGAGGGAGCGAGAGACCTTGCGTGCGTGTGCCAGCTAGTGTGCCTCACGAAGCGCATGTAAGGACCCGAGTAATCAATTGTCGGTGCGGGCGGGCTTTTATCTATACCATATAGTTTCTTCATATTGCGTTTGTTGAGAATAACACCAAATCAGTAAAATAACAAATATTACATTATGAAATATCTCCATGCTGAGCCTGTTTGTGCACTTCCTGCTTTTCCCTGCTTGAGAATTCCTGTCCAATGAATGGACGACCTTAGCACACGTGTGGTTTTGGTTCACTTGCAAAAAGAGCAGTGTGAAAGCGAACTGTACCAAACAAAAAAAATCAACATCCTATTTGGTCCGGACCAAAGCAAGTGAACTATCGGACTTTCCTGGTGTGAATACACTGTAAGATTCTACCACTGAGCCACAGGGGGAAAACACATTAACTTTCGGTCAGCGCGAGCATAAGAAAGCATATAGGACATTGAGAGCTCTTCGCACTCGAGAACCCGCATGAGAGATGTGACGCAGGACGTAACCCCGCCCCCCGGGCGAGATGCCCCAAAATTTATGAATTCCCAGTGGAAACAGAGGAAGTGAACTCCGTGACCCGTGACTTTGAGGAAGTTGGAAGTTCGCGGGAGCCGCAGAAAGTGGGCCCGCCAAAATAAAAGTCTTAACTAAATACGGGTTACATGTGGTTTATTTATAAAGATAATTTTTTTTCCCCGGTTGTGAGATCCATGCGGTCAGCGGGCGCTCGGCGCTCATGTTTCCCGGCTTGATGAACCTTTCCTCGGCTAAGTTAGTTCTTCTGACGTTCGCCGCTGACGGTAGTGGTTAAACATGAGATTCGTCTTTTGTAGACCTAACGGGCGATCTTTGGTCTCGTGAATATATAATTCGTTCCCTGTCAATCGTTTTGGGTGAGGGCTAAGTTTAGTTTCATATTAACGTTGTAGGCTATTTGTATTTAACTTTACTGTTGTAATGTTAGACTAGAGCGCTGCATTTGGATATTTGACTGAATTGTTTGCTTTATGTCTTATTGTATAGCTTCTTGTACCTTTTACTTAAACTTTTATATTGGCTATTATTGATAAAACTGAAATTTTACAAAAAGAAATAGGGTTTCTTGTCATTATTTATTACAAGATTATCACTGATGTTTATTGCAACATTTGTACAAATGCATATATTGCCTGAAATATGTTTATTTATTTATTTTTATTTAAACGAAAAGAGGTAACATTAGGGTTGTGTTTTAAATTTCGCTTTGTTATAAATAGAATAACGAATAACGTGCAGTGAATAATCAATATGCGTTGCGCATAAACCACATTTGTGTCCCTATAATGTTTAATTTATTTAAATGAAAACGAAAAGAGGCGGAGTGGTGTTTTATAACATATTTCGTTTTATTGTTGCTTAAAATGTACATACAGAGTAACAGAGATAACCGGAGTAGCAGAGCGAGCTGAGTGACGCTTTTAAGGACGCGCTGTACCATTTGCATGTAGGAGTCGCACGTGGCAAGTACAAACTTTGCGTACTTGATATTGAGAAAAGCCTAATGTCGGCGCTTGTCTTCTTGTGACAAACATGTCGAGGAGCAAGAACAAGATCTGCTGTATGTCATCCATTGTAGTTTACTATGTTCTTCTTCGTGTGAAAATGACGTCGATCGAAACACCACGCCTATCAAGTAAGGGTACTGTTGGCAGTGGAAACGCTAGCCAGATCATGGTTAACAGACCCGAACCGTACCGTACTGTCCCATACCGTACCGTACTGCTCAGTGGAAACGAGCCATAAGACCAGAGAAAGATCCCAAATAGGAACCGAAGGGGGCCGCGGGGGGTTCATCCTCCTGGCTCCTTTGAGGAAGCGGATGATGAGCTCGTTCCTTCTATTGACTGGCCGCGCGTTGGCACTGCGAACGCTGCAATAGCCGCCAAATACACTTTGAGCGTGGAGGGGGGGACCTGCCCTCGTCCAACAGCTCTTGAAGGAAGCAAAGCACCCACGAGACCCCACAAGTACGTGGGTCTAGATTTTTGTCGGCGCACCATGAGGAGAACACAGACCATTTAGACGCGTATAGCCTTCTCGTGGAAAGTGCTCTAGACTGTGTGATCGTGTTCACGACCCCTTCTGGCAAAGCAACGGGTATCTGTTGATTATCCACGCATGCAGAGACCAGCGCTCTGGATGGGGATGCCAAATTGAGCCGCCGGCCTGAGAGAGCAGATCTCTCCTCTCCAGGATTGGCCATGGGGCCACGTGTGACAGCCACATTAGCTCTGGGAACCATGTCTGGTTTTCCCATCGCGGGGCTATGAGGAGCACCGAGTGGCACGCTTCCCTGATTCTCTTGATTACCTGTGGTAACAAAGAGATCGGAGGGAAAGCATACAGCGGGCAGCTGGGCCAGGTTTGGGCCAGCGCATCTTCGTTCTTCAAAAAGAACCTTGGGCAGTGAGCGTTGCTCTTGACGCAAAAAGGTCGACCTCCGCTTTGCCGAAGAGGCGCCATAGTAGCTGGACTGTCTGAGGATGCAGGGACCATTCTCCCGGGGGAATGTTGTCCCTGGACAGTCTGTATGGGCCGTCGTTCATGTGGCCCGGCACATGCGCGGCTCTCAGGAAGCGTAGCGAGTGCTGAGCCCAAACGAGGAGGCGTTCCGTCAGATCGCAGAGATTCCTGGATCTGACACCGCGGTTCACGTAGGACACCACAGACATGTTGTCCGAACGGACTAGAACGTGGTGGCCCCGTATGTATGGGAGAAAGCGCTTCAGCGCGTTCTCGACCGCTATCATCTCTAGACAGTTTATATGAAGGCGTTTCACTCGGTCTGACCACAGGCCAAAGACCGGTCTGCCCTTGAAGAGAGCGCCCCAACCTGAGTTGGAGGCGTCCGTCGAGATGACCTTTCGGTACGAGACAGCTCCCATCGTCACTCCCCGCTGATACCAGTCGGCCGCTAACCAGGGCTCCAGGGCTGAAACGCAGCTCTGAGTCACTCTGATTCGTATGCCGCCGGAAGCCCAAGCTCGGTGTGGCACTTGAGCCTTCAGCCAGCGTTGCAGCGGGCGCATACACAATAAACCCAGCTGAAGTACTGCTGCAGCTGACGCCATACAACCCAGCATTCTCTGAAATGTTTTCAGAGGAGCGGTGCTGCCCTTCTGGAAAGACGCGGCCAGGTGTCGAACACGGCGCGCGCACTGTGTCGACAAACGGGCCGTCATAGCCACAGAGTCCAGTTCTATTCCCAGAAAAGAAACTGACTGACTGGGCAGTAATGAGCTCTTGGTCCAGTTGACCGTAAGACCCAGGCTTTCCAGATGGCTGAGAAGCACTGTCCTATGAGATATAAGTTCTATCTCTGACTGTGCCAAGATCAGCCAATCGTCCTGATAGTTCAAAATTCACATAACCCCGATTTCTCAGGGGAGCGAGAGCCGCGTCCATGCACTTCGTGAATGTACGGGGTGCTAAAGACAGGCCGAACGGAACACGGTGTATTGATACACTTGAACCTCGAAGGGGAATCTCAAGAATGGCCTGTGACGGGGTACTATCTAAATCTGAAAGTACGCGTCTTTCACATCGAGAGAAATAAACCAGTCCTTCGGGCGAATTTGCGCGAGTATCTGTCTGTTTGTTAGCATTTTGAACGGTCTTCTCATGAGAGCTTTGTTCAAATGTCTCAGATCTAAGAAAGATCTTAGAGCTCCGTCCTTCTAGGGTACGAGGAAGTAACGGTTGTAAAAGCCGACTCACTCAGGGAAGGAGGTACCGGTTCTATAGCCCCTTTGCACAGCAGGTTCGTTATTTCTGCATGAAGTAGGTGTGCCACTTCCGTATTCACTGTAGTCTCGGTCCGTGCTTGAAAGCGCGGGGGATGGCGAGCGAACTGCAGTGAATAGCCCTGTTTTACTGTGCTCAGCACCCATTCTGACACACCTGGAATAGCTTCCCATGCTTCTGCATGTGCAGCTAAGGGCAGAATGGCCTCCGGGTTTTGATTGCCGCACTTTGTGGACTCGAGAAGCGTAATCAGAGGTGTGAGCACGGAGCGCGCGTTCTCGGTGCTTGGATACGGCAGCTCGCTGACAGCGATGGCTGGTCGTTTTACACACGATGTCCCGGTTGCTTTGATCCCGGGAACATATTGTGGGAAAACCGGGACGCGCGGGGGGTAAAGTGTTTGTCAGTAAGTGTGAGTGCTTGTGAGCAGGCACAAGACTTACATTCACAACATGACCGGTAAGAGGTAACTTTGGCCGTGTGACAGAGCGGGCAGTGAGTAGGTGCGGGCTCGGGTTCGTGGGCACATTTCCTACTTTTAATACTCGAGCGGCATTTGCCAGCTTTATGAGAGTGGGCTCTGTGAGAGACACGGGGGTTATCGTGCTTGTGTGTAGGGGTAAACACTGAGACGTGGGCACATTTTCTACACTTAAAACGCCAGTGTCTTGAGCCGGATAACCAGACATTACACCCTTTTTGAGATTTCTCTGGGCCGCCGTAAAAACGGTGGTTGCGTGCAGGCGAGCAGGTAGCTTTACCGGCTCGTTGACTGCCAAATACACTTCTGCAGTAGCCTTTCTTGAGGGGACTGACAAAGCGGGGTATTTTGGCAGTGGTCCGGCTGTGGCGGGACTTAACCATCTCTTTCTCCTTGCGCCTGCTAGGAGGACTTTGCGTGCTCGGGCTTCAGCGCGATCTTAGGGGAGCTAGAGAGTCGAGGCAGGAAAAGGTTCATAGCCTGCGTGGTCTTTTGCACTTCCGAGAAGTGGTCAGCGATCCCATTTAGC
Organism: Squalius cephalus; assembly: GCF_949319135.1. Lineage (NCBI taxonomy): Eukaryota > Metazoa > Chordata > Actinopteri > Cypriniformes > Leuciscidae > Squalius > Squalius cephalus. The sequence goes on from NC_137129.1 coordinate 45,237,883, forward strand.
GCTGGGCCGAAGAGACCGGTGGGGGAGAGCAGTGCGTTGAGAAAGGCAGCGCGCTCAGATTCCCACATGTCGGCGAGCATCAACCAGAGGTGCCTCTCTGTGACGATGAGCGACGACATGCACCTTCCCATTGTCTGGGCCGTGGATTTAGTAACGCGGAGGGAGAGATCCATCACGCTTCGTAAATCCGTGATGGTGGCCGGGTCTAGGCCCTTTTCATCTATCTCACGGAGGAGGTCAGACTGGAGGATCTGCAGAACTGCCATGGAGTGCAGGGCGGACGCAGCCTATCCGGCGGCAGAAAAAGCGCGGCCGACAAGAGCTGATGTGGTCCTGCAAGCTTTGGACGGGAGGGCAGCCTTTGAGCGCAATCCAGAAGAGGGCGGGCAAATGTGCGCTGCTACCGCCTCCTCCACTGGGGGGATGGTGATGTATCCCTTCTCAGTGGCACCATCAACCTGTGAGGATGCATGAGGATGCATGAGAGTGGAGTCTCGCGGAGAATGGTGCATTCCACGATTTTGAAAGCTCCGCGTGGAGCTCCGGCAGGAAGGGTCCAGATCTGGATGTGGGCGCATGGCGGCGGTGATGAAGGAAACAGCCGTCGAGCCTGTTAGACACGGGCTCCTTAGGCGGCGACCACTCGAGGCCAAGCTGGTCAACAGCCTTTGAAAGGAGGTGCATTATTTCCGCATCCACGCCGGAGCGCGTCCGGCCGGATTCCTGGAAAGACGAGGAGGCAGAATGGTGCGAACCAGATCATTCCTCACTGTCTGAGGCCAGGATAGAGCAGCTGGGCGGGGTGACAGCTTCGGCGTCGAACACTTCAAGTCGAGCCCGCAGGGTCGACATTGAAAGTTCTTCACAATGGACGCAGCCTCCTGAAGAGAGAGCGAGGGCTGCATGTTCTCGACCCAGGCAGAGAGCGCAGATAACGTGGCGGTCTCCGGCGCTGAGCATGGCTCGGCAAAAGCCACAGGAACTGCGGGGCATTTTGATAAAAACGCTCACGCTCTTTTAAATAGAAAAATCAATACGCAATACGAGAGAACCTCTCGTAAGAGAACCGGTCTCGTCGCATCCGCTTGTCGGAGAAAGTGTATGAACTGATGCTGATTGTGGCGAGGGGGGGCGTGGTTTCTGTAGCGGGAGAGAGAGGAGGGAGCCGAGCGGTGAGTAAGTATGTCAAGTGCAGATGATGAACACCTGTGTCTGATTGCAGTAATTGGCGTGGAGAGACCGGATATAAGCCGGCGGGAATGAGAGAGAGAGAGAGAGAGAGTTGGACTGGGACATCACTGCTGCTGCCTTCAAGAAAAAAAACAACGAGAGATAACCTGATTTATTGTTTATTATTTTTGCTGTGCTGAAAGCACGGTGAACGCGCTCTGTGCGCACCTTTGTTTGTTTTGAGTATTTCTATAAATAAAACAAGTGTCCCAGTCTCGCCGATCCCTGTCTTCTTCCTTCCCTTCTTTGACGACGTTGAACCTCATCACACTGGTGCCGAAACCCGGGAAGGAAGAAGATCGCCGCCGCCATGCAGACCCCGCCAGGCACGCCATTTGCGGACATCATACAACATCAAAGCGCTCCTCCACGCCCAGCATGAAGACCGCGAGCTGTTCCGGAGCTGGATACTGATGGATACTGGACCTGGGGGCAAAACAGCCATAGAACTGCAGCACAAGCCTGCCAATTTTCCAACTCAAAAATTTCAATATGTGAACTAGGGATGGCTCGATAGCACAATTTTAGTATCGATACTAAATCGATAACACAGGTGACAAATAACCAGCCTCAAGTGAATTGAAACAATTTTATTTAAAAACACTGCTTGAAACTCTGCAGTACCGAATGTGCAAACAAAAAGAATCAAAATATTTTGGTATATATATATATACAGTCAGGGAACAGGGTTAAATTTTGCTTTTGAAAAAAAAAAACTGAAATAATACAATTAAAATTGGTAAATATCTATACTAATAGATTCGAATAATAATAGAATAATAGAATAATGAAATGACATGTAAACCATTAGCTGTCATGCATCAACAGAGAATTATCAACATTTATAACATTTGGTTTGATTGGTTCGATTACTGTTTGGTTTGTGTTTGGGTTCATATTAGTTTAATGCATTGCATAAAGTAATGTTAACATAAAACATGTATTAGCATATTTAAATATAAATTACTGATTGATCTAGATTAATAAATTATATATATTGAGACAATTATATATAAGTTTGTCCTTGACACAAAAAAGGCATCTGCTATGACTGAAGTCTATTGTTAACATCAGTTGTCAACCCCAGTACCAGCTGTTAAGATCATTAACTACTCTATAGTTCTTGTTTCTTCTGATATGATTGCAAGCATGACAGGCATGCTCAGAACCAAAGAAGCCATCACTTGCTACAAAATGTTCCCTCCAGGTGAAGAACTGCCTGTACAAATCATCATTTTGGTCCAGAAGCTTAAGATGTTCAGCGTCTCTTTGGGGGAGTTGAAGTCATCCACATGGATAAAGGCACTTCCTTGTATGAATTCCTCATAGTTCTTTCTGGGTGGGCCGAGGACCACAGGAACAGTGCCGAGAGATAGAGGTTTGTACAGTTTTTCTGTAATGTAGTCTTTATGGATGGAGTTCTCAAAGGACAGGTAGAATTTACAGCTGGACACCACATCTGAATAATCTTTATCACTAATGCGCCTGTTGAAGTGATTTCCATAGGTTTCTATACTAATGTGTTCTTTTAACTCTTCGTAGTATTTTGACCGCTCATGGACTGAGTTCCAGTTACTTACAATCCAGCAAACAAGTTTATTCTTATGCGGGATTTCATCATGCTTTTTTCCACCAGTGTTCTCTGAGATTCGCCCGTAAGGGACCATGATGTCTGAATCGTGTCTGTAAGTCGTGGTCAGATTAAACAGATTGTTTAGATTTGACCGCTGTCCTGAGTTACTGGGAGATTCCATGTTCATCCAGACCCATTTCTGGAATGGAGGTCGTGGCAGTTTCGGCATGTTGGATAAGTCCCCATAGATGTCTCTGTGATGAAATAAAACGCCATGTGCTTTGTTAAACTGACTCTTGTCGACTGTCAAGTGGCAGCCGTGGATGTCGTACATTGAACTACAGAGTCCTAAATCAAACGGATGCCCAAAAGGCCACATCCAGATCAGGAGAATGGTGTCTAGATCGCCTCCCTGCGATGAAGCCGCTTCTGTTTGTGTTAACTGGTGTCTGAGAGAGGTGAAGTTCACCATACAGGTGTTGTTCACTATTTGGATTTGATTTGGCATCTTAAGAGCATTGATGCAGATGTTTCCGCAGACATCATGTTTGGGAACGGCTGGACAGTTTAACCAGTTTACTGATGGCTCATAATACATGTAGAATATTGCTGAGAAAAGTGTCATCAAAACCACTGCGATGAAGAAGTTCTTACAGGATCTGGAGGAGTTTTGGGACTCCATCTTTGACCTTCTGTGGAGAGAGCATGAGTAAGTGCTGGTGTTTAAATTTTTCATATCTTTCTAGATTTCATATCTCAGGAAGAATATGTTCATAACCCATTACAATTCAACTGAAGGTACACAGTTTTAAAGACACAGATATAACCCAGTTGGCAATCTATAAGGACCAAAGTTTGGGCAATAAAACTATAGACTGTCATTTTTTTTTCACATCCTCACATCCAACTTTTTTACTAGGGTTAACAATTTATTGTGTGTGTGTGTGTGTGTGTGTTCTTCCAGCAAAACACAAGTTATTAATGGTCATGAAGTAATTAAACGCTGTTGATTTGCTCATGGATGTGTTTATAAAACAAAATCATTGTACTTAAGCAAGGTTAACCTAGCATGTACAGGGGTGTGAATACTTTTTTACTTTCAATAGGTTTGATGGGCTTTTTTGAACACTTTTATTGAACATTATAATACATTCTAAATTTGATATCTGACACAATTGCACTGAGGGCTGAATAATTTTTCAAGGCACTGTACTTTTGACTTGAGATGGCATCTTTCTCGAGATGACAGTTGTTTTTACTGATTTTCATCAATTGACAATTGATCTTTAGAAATAGTTTCAGCTCATATCATAACCATAATTGAACTCCAACTGATATATAATTAAATTAATTATTGTTCACTACCATATAAGTTTGGAGTCTGTAAAATTTTAGTGTTTACGCCAAGTTTAAGTTAGTTATTTTTGTCTCCACAAATTTCACATATTTCCACGGAAATATTTTTTTATATTGTGGATTGAAATTTTTCTTGATCAAAATTGCTTGCAAAATGATGGACAACGATTCACATTTTGCGCGCGTCATGTCCCGTCATGTTTCTTCATGTCCCAAGAAAATTAATAAAAAAAAATAGTACATGAGTAAATAGTATGAGTAAAGTAGGTTAAATTACTCCCCTTGGACTTGCGGTTGGCACCCCCACCCCGAAAGAATTTTGTAAGCCCGCTTGAGGATTATAAAAGCCACAAAATTGTGTGTCCTGGTGCCAGGACTGGGCAGAAAACGAAATCCTGTTTTGGTAACGCTTTAAATTACAGCCCGGAAAGTACTACATAATTAAGATGAATTTACAGTGTAACTTTCGGTAATTTCAGTGTACCTATGAAGTACTTCCATGTAAGTACACACTGTAAATGCAAACATGGTATTTAATTAAAAATAGTAAATTGACCTTAACCCTCTGGGGTCTGGGCTGTTTTTGGGGCCCTTGAGATGTTCTGACATGCCCTGACATTTGTGCTTTTTTCAGTTGCTTATAAACATATTAATGGCAAAGGTGTAAATTCACTCTATAAAGCACAAACAGGGTTACCATAATATGTGAGCCACGTGTATGTACATGTTTTCATTTTTGAGAGAATAATGTTTATGCATGGTTATTGAAAAAACTAAAAACTAAAATTTCTGAAATAAGGCCACAAAACACATAGTAAATATGTGTCAATAAGACTTTTGACTAATGGATGTCCTCGCCTAGAGTTTTTTCTTCAAAATTATGTGAAAATAGTCTTGCTTTATCGTTCACATAAAACCATACATTGATTTAAATTGATGTAAAACAGGTTTTGCTTGGAAAGCCAATATGTGAGGGGGGCGTGAACGAGGAGTGGTTTACACCTTAGAACAGCCTCTCTCAAACTTTTTTCAGTCAGGGCACCTTTCAAAAGTGCATAAAATCTCAAGGCACCCCAGTGTAAAATAAAATTTAAAAACACTGCATAACCCAAATGTAAATGCAAATTTTTTATATATATATTTATCTAAAATGAATTTACAATTTTATTAATCCGTTCATATGTTTAACCCTTTCACACATAAATTTAAAATATTCTGTCTGACCCCCCAGCGTGAGTTTTTCAAGGTGACCGTTATTTAGAATGTGTCACTTTATGGTTTCCATGGTGACGCGTCATTGCTTGTCACGTGACACACCGCAGCAACAACAGAGCTGAATGAATGATGATCTGCTTTTATGTCATTTTTCCTTTTTTATTCAAAATATTCACACATTTGTTAGATATGGCATGGAATATCTGATATTCCGATTGTCAAATATATGCAAGTGGAAGTGTTTTGTTTTTTGAACACCATTATAACGATCGCGTTAGTTGAGCTGTATGCGCGATGGGCGCCGCCATGTTAGTTTGTGCCGCAGACGCAGTTCAGAGAATCGGATCTGTTGGATTTACAACACGTGAATTCATCCACTTCTCCCGAAATACATAAAAGTAAGTGGCAGGTGAACTGGGAAAAGAATAGAGTAAACTTTAAAGTTACTTACACAATGTGTATCTGATATGAATAAAACTAATTATAATGGAAAGGATTATTATTGCCTCTTCCTTTGACATCAGTGTGTATTTTACAAACTCTAAATGTATTGTTTTTTAGTACTTATGTCTGAAACCTAAAACAAACATTATGTGGATGAAAACACTGAAAAGTTGTGATATATGACAGCTGAGCGCGCCTGTCTCTGGCTCAGCGCCAGCCAACGCACGAAAGCACATTTGAATTTAGCAGTTGATCACGTCGTGCACTGACCGTTCTAATCACACCGGTGCTCCAGGGACCAGCCTAGACTGATCACACCGGTGTGATCGTACGTGCGAAAGGGTTAAAAAGAAGAAGAATGTATTTATGTAAATTCAAATAGCCTATATTTATATATGAAATGTCAGATTTGATTTTTTTTTTTTTAGCCTACGTAATTTTTTGGCGGCACCCCTGACACAGTCAGGGGGCACCCCAGTGTGCCGCGGCACCCACTTTGAGAAAGGCTGCCTTAGAATACAATGTCCCACCCACTCTGCATAATGACTCTGCATAATTAGCCATTCATTCAGGTGTGACACTGACTGAGCCACAATGCAAGGACAAAAGATATATTTAGAAGAAGACTTATATTGACCATTTAAGATTTTGCTTACATCTATCTTGTAAATATGTTTTGCTATTTTATTAAAAAGGTTACAATTACAACAATAATTACAATTTCAACAATATTTCAAGTGTACTCTTTCTTTGTAAAAAAAAAATTATTATAGGCCTACATTTTATCTATGTATTCATTACTTTCATATTTCGCCTGACTGTAACGTTGTTTTCATGAAATATTAGGGCATATTGTTAATTTGCAGTTTAATACGTTGCTTATACAAATAGCCTACATTTTATTTCAGCATATTTCAGTCGATTTTTACTCATCTCAGTATAGCAATACAGTTTGCTGAAACATCATCATTCATTCACACACGCGATTTAAATTTAGACTGTCTTTGCCAGCTGTGGTAAACAGCGCGCATCTCTGCCGTTCATTCATTCATAAACAGAAACCCACGTGAAGAAATTCATGTGAGAAGGAAAAAACTTACTAGTATTCCTCAGCTCGCTCCTCGATATACCCGCACTTCTGAGGGACATTTTCCATTATTATTATTCCTCACAGCGCTGCAAGACGTTGTAAACAAGTAATGATCTGAATAAACTTGTGTGTTTTCTCGAGCTGATATGGGGGCGTTCACAGGATTGCGCGGATTGCCTCAGCCATTTGCGTTTGAATAGCGTGAGTGGAGTCACATTACATCTGAATCAGCTGTAATTAGCTCGACTGGAATCGCTCTCTTTTAATACAGATTTCACAAGATGAGAATATTTGTTTTTTATATAAATTACTTCATTTAAAAGAAGAGAATTCAAGCTCCATGCCTGTGTGTCTGTATGCCTGATTGACTGAGTATTCGCTGAGTTATTGTTCATTTTCGGACGCGTTTCAGAATGGACTACACTGGCAGAGAGAAGGCAGAACTCGCCTCGTGTTTATTTTTCTTTATTTGGCAAAAAGCACAACACTTTGTTTTTATTGTAAGTATACACAAAAATAATACACATTTAACAGAATCGATTGATGTATGAAACTTGTTTTGTAAAATCAAAGTCAAAAGAGTATTTCGGGTCTCAATTCAACTCATAAGGAAAAAAGCGAGCAGATCACGCCGGCGTGATTGCCGACCTCTGAGGGTTAATCATTTTTTTTCAACCTGCTATTAACACTCGCTTTTAGTAAGTTACTTGTACTTTGAGGTTGAAAAATATTATGCTGTACAAGGACAGTGCTGCTATAATTAATAAAGTAAACCTAACTCAGAAATCGGGCTCTATATGAGTTCAGTGATTCAGGTCAAATGATTGAGAAATAATGATTATGTTAAAACACAACGTGTACCATCAGATCACCTTTTCCTATTTGTTCATCTAAAGTTAATGATATAAGGGTGAAGAGCCCAACTAAAACAAACACTGATCACCATAATGGTGGCTTAAAATTACGGTTCTCTTACGAGAGCTTTTCTCGTACTGCGTAATATCTTATGCTATGGGGAAATCTACGCCTGCTTCGCGTCTGCCGCCGCTTCCGTCGTGGATATCGACCAAAAAGCGCGTCTGTGGGGGATGATACCTGCTCTCCCTCTGTTCAAGCCGCGCAAACTGCGCCGTTCACAAGGGAGGTCAGGAGCGGACGGTCCCGGGGCTAGTTTTCTTTACGTTACAAGAAAGCTACCCCACCCTTGCGCCCCATTCACACGTAACTCACCGGCGAAAGGAGAAAAGAGAGTGTTTTAGTCCCGCCGGGGCCGGACTAACCTCCATTTTTCACACATTTCTCAGTCCCCTCTTAAAGCTACACTGTTCGATAATTTCCCCCATCTAGCGGTGAAATTGTATATGACTACCCAGTGAATATTAGTTTCTGTTCCTTTCAATTTCGAGGGCGTTTTAACTCCTACGGTGTCCGTATTATTCCAAGATTAACATGGCTTCCAGTTTGACTTCGTCCAATTGCGCCTTTAAAACTATTCATCACCTGTGATCCGTCACAGCACAGATTTATGTTACAAGGTAAACAATACTTTTTCACCATTGACGTGAGGAAAATTAACGCAAGTTATACTAGAGGTCGTTCCGGCGTTATGTACAAGTTAGACAAGCAAACTTCTGCGTCCGTTTTAAAATCTTTGCTCCTCATGAGCTCTTTCCATCTGGGAAAAGTTACTCCAATATTGACTTTGGTCTTGCTGATTTGCCTGTTGCGCTGACGTTTTAATTCTCTCTTTCGCTTCCTTGGCGACTCTGCTACATGTCCTTGTGAATAGGCGTGATCCTCCATCAGCAATCTTTCAAACTGGAAATATCAATATTGCAGCAAACGAGCCTGTTATAATACACGCACGCCTGCAAACAAAAACGCCGAAGCAAAACATAACGCTCTCTCTCTTCCCGCACTCTCTCCCTTTGCTCGTGTTGCGCAAACTGCGCCGTTCGCAAGGCATGTCAGAAACGGACGGTCACTGGGCTAGTTTTCTTTACGTTACAAGAAAGCTACCCCGCCCTCGCGCCCCATTCGCGTGCGTCGCCGGCGAAAGGAGGAAAGAGTGTGTTTTTAGTCCCGCCGAGGCCGGACCAACCTCCTTTTTCTCACACATTTCTCAGTCCCCTCTGAAGTTCAGGTGACTGGAAATGTCAAAATTGCAGTAAACGAGCCTGTTATAATACATGCACACCTGCAAACAAACGCCGTCACAAGACGTGTTGAAGCTCTCTGATATGCTCGCGCTAACTGAAAGATTATGTGTTTCCCCCTGTGGCGGAATCTTAGGCTTAATCTTAGTGTTCGAATCCCGGGTCTGCCGGCAGATAAAATTATGCCGTCAAAGCTTTCGCTCTGTCAGTTCCCTTAAAAAGGCGACTACTGATGTGTATTTTGCAGCCAAGGAGAGCGTTGTACAACCCACTCGCCTGCACCCAAACACCGTTTCTAAAAACGAGGCCTCAAAGTCTTTCTAACCCGCCTAGGAAAGCGACAGTGTTCAAGTCCCGCTGCGGCCAGACTTCCACCAAAACTTCCCGCTCATTCTGTTCCAGAAAATGCGACTGTTCCAGTGTATTTAGCAGAAAACAAGCCGATACTATAGCCCGTTTGCCTGCACACAAACGCCGTCCTTACGGTGACCCAGATAAATCTCATAAAGAGTGTATTTTCTGGTATTCTGGCCACGGCCAATGGTGTTATGAGTGTAGTCAAAATGCCCACAGCCCAGTGCTCATTCCTACACACAAGCACAGGGGCTCGCACACATAAAATCGACTCATGTCGATTGTGCATTAAACGTAGTGAATGTGCCCACGACCCAGTGCCCACAAACACTACACACTGCATGTCTCACGTTTTCTGTAAAAACGAAACCAACGCACATACAGTCAGCTCAAGCAGACAGTGTTTTCAGTGTAGTAAATGTGCCCGCTGTCCCGCGCCCACATTCACTCACAGACATGACAAGCCCCACGGGGCTCGCCCCGCTCGCTCTCTCTCAGCAAGCCGCCGTAGGAAAGTCAAGCACGGACAGGCTGCCTGTTGTGATCAGCGTGCCCCCCGCTTCGAACGCTGCAAGCACGTTGTTACAGCATACCGAAGCTCTCCGGCCGCCACTGTGTCACGGCCAGAGCCCAGATCTCATTCAACCCCTAGCTATTAATGCAAATGCGTGGGCAAAGCTTCCCGGGGTATCAGAATGGGTGCTGAACATTATAAAAAGAGGCTATTCGCTACAGTTCGCTCAACGCCCCCGCCATTGCGCGGCGCGAATCGAAACTACGGTAGAAAATGAAGTAGCACATCTACTTCGAACCGAAATTGCGAAACTGTTGAGCAAAGGGGCCATAGAGCCTTTATCTCAAGCTCAGAGCGAAGGGGGTCTGTACAGCAGATATTTTCTGGTATTGAAAAAAGACGGGGGTCTCAGACCCATTCTAGATCTAAGACAGCTGAACAGAGTGCTTTCGAAACACCGGTTCAGAATGCTCACAACCAGGAAAATCCTCGCGCAAATTCGCCAAGGGGACTGATTTATGTCAATAGATCTGAAGGACGCGTATTTCCAAATACAAATAGCGTCACGTCACAGCCGATTTTTGAGATTCGCCTTCGAGGGCCAGGCATATCAATACACAGTCCTACCGTTTGGCCTATCTCTAGCACCCCGTACATTCACAATGTGCATGGATGTGGCGCTCGCACCCCTGAAACTTCGGGGAATGCGAGTTTTGAACTACTTGGACAATTGGCTGGTTCTAGCTCAGTCACACTCAGAGCTCATAGAACACAGGACCATATTACTTGAACATCTCGAGAATCTGGGTCTCAAAGTCAATTGGGCGAAAAGTTCACTGTCTCCCAGTCAGAGAATATCTTTCCTGGGCACAGAACTGGACTCGCTGTCTATGACAGCACAGCTGTACTATAGTCTCGCTCAGAAAGTTTCAAAGGATGCGTGGACCTCCGGTCTTTCTAGCCTCAAGGTCGATTAGAAATGCGTCTCAGCTCTGAAACCTTGGAGAGTGATCGACTGGTACCAGTCAGGTGTAAGCCTGGGGACTTCCTAGAGTGTGAAGGTGGTGTCTACGGACGCCTCCACCTCGGGAAGGGGAGCGCTGCTCGAGGGCAGACCGTTCTTCGGCCAGTGGTCAGAACGGGAAAAGCTTCTACACATAAACTGCTTGGAAATGATGGCAGTCGACAACGCGCTGAGGCGCTTTTGTCCCCAGATAAAAGGACACCGCGTCTTGGTCCGTTCAGACAACGTGTCAGTGGTGGCCTATATAAATCGTCAAGAAGGTATCAGGTCCCGAAACCTTTACAGGCTGACAGGCAGGCGCTCCCCTTTGTCTGGGCTCAGCACAATCTGCGCTTGTTGAGAGCAGCGCACATGACTGGCCACCTGAATGTGGGATGAATGTGGGCGATGAAAAACCAGATTACCAGCCTGTCGAGCTATATTTATAGGCCCAGGCCACGCCCGTTTCGGCGGGACGTGACATTGGATCTGGCGTCACGATGGGCCCTCTCGATAGGCTGCTGCAGTTGCCGCAGGTCAGCCAATAGGCACGCGAGCCGTCTTGCCTATGTCTGCATGCTGCCGCAACGGGTTTTACACTATTCCAAAATTAAGGATAATTTTTGGCTTCAGTATCTCGCAGAAAAGAGATTTCCCCATAGCTTAAGATATTACGCAGAACTCGTTCCCTCTTCTAGAGAGAACCGAGGTTACGTTTGTAACCGAGTACGTTTTCTCCTTCAGTGATTCTGCTTGTTAACATCAGGTGTGTTCAATGTTGGCAATAAAAAATAAAGAGTTCTTAATTCATCTTTGACGTCTGTCTGTTATTCAGATATTTTTGTTTAATTTTTATTTATTTTTTGTAAATTTTACTCATTTTAAATGGTTAACTTTTAAGGAATTAATTTGATTAATTATTACTCAATTCTAATTTGTTACATTTAATTAATAATATTGCTTGTAATCTGTTGCTACAATTTTATTGAGTAGATAAAGTGTATTCATTTTCACAGTGTTTAGGGGGATAGGACCTGTACAAATCAGGTTACGTTGCCTTGTGTAAGCATGGTCGCCTGGCCAATATTGAAGGGCGGGTCTTGGCGTGGCTATATATCGCCGTCTAGCATAGAGAGGACTGATCTGCACATGCCCTCAGGTCATAAACTTACTTTTTCGAAATGAATCCAGCTCAAGTAGACTGAGCTGGTAAGATTTTTCAACCTCAAAGTACAAGTAACTTATTAAAAGCGAGTGTTAATAGCAGGTTGAAAAAAATGATTAAGGTCAATTTACTATTTTTAATTAAATACCATGTTTGCATTTACAGTGAAGGCAAGTAATGCTTAAACTATTGCATTTTTTTTTTAAATATACTGGGAAATATACTCTTGTTCCGTGTAGTTACAGGGTTAGTGTGACATTGCGGGCCATAAATTAAAGTGGTGCTTGTTACCCTCTTGTTCAATGTAGTTACAGGGTAAGTACAATAAAAAATACATACAGACAATCTTATAATACTGACTTGGAAACCTTTATAAATTGGTCCCAAATCTGATTGTTGTATCATAATAGTAGAATAAGAACCCCTTAGATCTACAATACTTCCAGTATTAAAAAAAAAAAATATTTCTCCTGGTTGTTACCCCTTAATTTCCCAAACTTTACATGTTGTTCCCTTATACTTACATGTAAGTACTTTATAGGTACACTATAATTACAGAAAGTTACACTGTAAAATCGCTTTAATTACGCAGTACTTTCCGGGCTGTAATCTAAAGCATTACCCCTGTTTTCTTTATTTTACATAAGCACAATGTTTTTTTTGTTTTTATGGTGTTTACACAAAAAGTTTCTTTACAGTATCGAATGACGTCTCGGCATTGTGTCGATTTGTGTTGTGAAAGTCACTTGTCACAATCCTTAGTCAAGCGTAAAGACTGTCACCACTGCACTTTATTTCCAAGTTTTCAAGTTTCCACTTTATTTATCCTTAGAGATGGAAATTGAGTGTGCAGAAGGATGTCTAACATACACAGAGAAAAGCACCACCAGATGCCAACAACATTGTAAACTCAACACAGGACACACATCAACACATCAACACATCAATGGAGACACTCCTTCCCCCAAAACCAATGACAGAAACCAACTGGACAGTACACAGGTCAATATGTCATAATGAACAATGACAGCAATAAATTAATAAATAAGCATATACTATATATAAAAAATGTCATAAGATGTCACTCAAGTGAATTCAGGTTCCACAGGAATAAAAGAATCCCTGGCACGTCTAGTTCTTAACATAGGAAGCCTAAAACGGTGACCTGAGGGGAGCAGATTAAACTCCCCAAAAAGTGGGTGATCAGGGCAATGAAAAATGTGGTTAGCCTTACCCCGGACCCGTTTATCATATAAATGTTGCAGCTGTGGTAGCTGTACCCCAACCATCTTAGACGCTACGTTTACCAGCTTTATTAGCTTACGCTTGTTGATCCTTGAAAGGCCACTGTACCACACCACAATACAAAATGTCAAGACTGATTCAATAAAACACTGATAAAACAAAGTCATCAGAGTCCTGCACACACTGAATGATTTCATCTACCTCAAGAAGAAGGGTAGGGTTAGGGTTAAATCTCTGTTGGGCCTTTTTACAGGCAGCAACTGTGTTACTCTCAAAAGATAATTTGCTGTCAATGATGGTTCCTAAATATTTATATTCATCTACTGTCTCAACATTCATGTTCTGAATAACAGTTTGTGAAACACTGTGCTGTGATCTACGGAAATCAATAATCATATCCTTTGTCTTGGAAACGTTAATAGACAGATAGAAGTTTTCACACCACGCAATAAAATCATTGGCCATGCCCATCCTCATCATTATTCAAAAGGCTCATTATAACAGTGTCAACAACAACAACAACAACAACAACCTTCATTTATAAAGCACATTTAACACAATACAAATTGATCCAAAGTGCTGTACATAGCAGGACTACACTATAACAAACAACAATTACAAGTTTCCAAAAGCTAAAGAATAAAAATGTGTTTTCAGAGTAGATTTAAAAATGTCCAATGAAGGAGCAGACCTTACATCAGGGGTCACCAAACTTTTTTCTCTGGGGGCCACATTATCGTTCCTGACTGTGATGGGGGGCCGTGGCCGGGTCAGCTATATAAAATAGAATAGTATGACCCAGACCAAAATGACCACCAGCAGGCCTTATTGTGAGATTACTAGCCTGGCACAGCCATCCCCACTACTATATCCACACTACTATATCAACACTTGATTCCTGGCACATATTTGTTTATCTTTACTAGTGGTTTGCAAAAGTTGTAATCGAGTCTTCACACTTTGTTTTATTTAAAGTTATTCTTCACAAATAATAGTTGGTCCACTGTTCTTTGAAAACTCTGCACTCTCTTTTAGGGGTGGAACAGTACACAGAAGTCACGGTTCAGTTCATACCTCGGTTCAGACATCACGGTTCGGTACGAGTTCGGTACAATATTTTTTTTTAAATAAGTTTTATTAATAAAGTAAAGGCATAGAAATAGTTTATTTGTAGTGCACTGACAATAGTTTTATATAATTAGTTTATTAATTCACTTAATAAAAAAGACCTTGATATGTTTGGTTATTGTACCTGAATGAATTGAAAATTAATCTGCTACATTTCAGATTAATATATTTGTTTTCCTTAAAAATTTAATTAACAGTAACTTAAACACTTTGCAGTTTGAATTATGTCCTGCATAAACTAAATGACGGAGTATGTTTTTATGTTTCCACTGTTCGATCGCGGCCGCGCCTCACACTCACTCACACACACAAACACACATTTTTACAGTAAATAATTGTGAAATGACAGCTGTTTACTGTGACTTCACAATAATTATGCCGTCATATTACCGTGATTTATCAGTAAGCTGCTGTATAATTACTGTATTTTACTGTGCAATTAGTTAGTCTATCGTATTACTGTAATTTAACAGTAAGCTGCTGTAGAATTACTGTATTTAACTGAATGTCTATACTGTGATTTAGCATAAATGATGGACCAAACAAAACTGATAAAAACAATGGTTTATCTTTTATTTTTTAGAAGAAAAATACATTTTAATAACAGGAATAAACACTGGGTAACATGAATGAACACTGGGTAACATGAATGTCTGTCAAAATGTGTGTGAATGTGTTTACTATGTGATAATGGTACTTTAAAAATACAATTTAATAACAGGAATAAACACTGGGTAACAGGAATGAACACTGGGTAACAGGAATGTGTGTCTATGTGTGTGCACTGTGCATGTGTTTAGTATGTGATAATGGTACTTCACAACGTAGGAGCTGAAAAGAGAAAGAAGGAGAGAGAGAAGAGAGAGTGAGAGAGGGAAGAAAAGACAAAAAGGTGGGAAAAGAGAGGGTTGAAGGTGTCTCGCTCCTTCCCTTGCAGCTGGCACCTGCATAGTATGGGTTCTGTCCACTATCTACAAAAGATAAGAAAGACAAAAAGTTTAAGTTACTCTGTGGTGGACTGGCTACCTGTAAGTATAGTACTCGCATTGTAAAACTAATCCTAAAATGTCTACAATTTAAGAAATTAAAATTGTAAAACTCATGATAAATCAGATAAATCATGTGAATAGTACTATATCAATTAATATTAAATCAACAAACCAGAGGACTCTCTCCTGTTACTTTTGCTCAGTCCTGTTATTTTTCATATGAGTAACAGGACTGAAAGTAACATGATTGAGGTTAAGCAAAAATTACATGACATGCGTACATAGTAATGCAACTCAGTAAGCCAGTAATGTGATGTAAATTTACACTTAAAACTATTGTAAAGTACGTCTGTAAATTTGACGTTTTTATTCTAACCTATTAATAACCTATAACATTGAAAAGGCATGTTTAATTCAAATAAACGTAAGAACAATGAATTTTACACATTTTGCAGCCTGTCTAAACTCGTAGAACAGATTAAAGGGATAGTTTACCCAAAACCCCACCCTCATTCCAAACACGTCAGCCCTTTGTTCATCTTTGGAACACAAATTAAGATATTTTCTGACTCCTCCATGGACAGCAATTTTATTACCACTTTCAAGGCCTGGAAAGGTAGTGAAGATTGTTAAAATAGTCCATGTGACTACAGTGGTTCAACCTTAATGTTATGAAGCGATGCAAAAATACTTAATAGTGTGGAACGCACAAAAAGTATTCTCGTCGCATCATAGCAATAAGGTTGAACCACTGTAGTCACGTGGACTATTTTAACAATGTTTTTACTACCTTTCTGGGGCTTGAAAGCGGTTATAACATTGCAGTCTATAAGCAGGATCAGAAAGCTCTCCGACTTCTTAAAATGATCTTAATTTGTGTTGAACAAAATTCTTATGTGTTTGGAACATCATGAGGGTGTGTAATTAATGAGAGACTTTACATTTTTGGGTGAACTAACCCTTTAATAGCTTAAGTAAACATCTTACTGCATAACTAATTCTAGCTTAAAGCAGAGACAGTGTTTCGTTAGTCTGTTCTGAAGTTCGAACACAACTTACATTAGGCTGACATCCATTCAAAGTCAATGAGCTTCCTGATCAGTGTGAGACTTGCTGGTTTATGTGTCCTCTCTGCCTCTTTGATTTTGTACCTGTCTCTGGGTTGATGCCCAAGAAGCACCTATAAACAAAAATACAGAAGAAAGATGTTAGTTTAATTCAAGTGGGATTAAAAAGGTTTCAGTTCCCAGTCATCACCTTCAGTGGGTCACTGCTGTTGCAGTACTGAGCAAAACTAAAGTTAGCTCAGTTTTAACAAGGTGACATTACTTGGATTCAGTTAAACAGCAACCATTTAAATAACTTAACAGCAACTGAAAAACATTTACACTGTACATCACAAACACACAGTCAAGAATAGTCCTGCAACAAAGTAAGTTAGATGTGTGTGATTTACCCAGGCAAAGCATTTGCACACAACAATTTACATCATTTACACATACTGTTTGCAGAGGATGGAGGAAGAGCCTGTTGCCAGTCCATCTCCATGTGGCTGTTTCTGCTTGTACTCTTCCTCCTAGAATTATTACCCGTTCACAGACAAAATGGCTCCTAATATCGCCAGATGTCGACCTGTTTTACTTTAGAATAGCACCGCTAACGAAGCTCCACAACACTATAATTTATCTAACGTAGTTGATCATAACTGTCATAATAAACACATTAAGGCCACAGCTTACCTTATAACTTTATTTCCCGGTGGTAGAAAAATGCTGTGGGAAAAGAGAGAACGCTGTTAACGTTAACTAAGAAAAGCATTAAAGGAGAAGTTCACTTTTAAAATGAAAATTCTGTCATCATATAATCTCCCTCAAGTTGTTTCAAACCTGTATGAATTTCTTTCTTCTGCTGAACAGAAAGGAAGATATTTAGAAGAATATCAGTAACCAGGCAGTTTTTGGGTCCCATTGACTTCCATAGTAGGAAAAAAATATACTATGGAAGTCAATGGGACCCAAAAACTGCCTGGTTACTGATATTCTTCTAAATATCTTTCTTTCTGTTCAGCAGAAGAAAGAAATTCATACAGGTTTGAAACAACATGAGGGTGATTATATGATGACAGAATTTTCATTTTAAAAGTGAACTTCTCCTTTAAGCAAAGCTAAAGTTCAATGTTGACGGTGTAGCTAACCTGAAGTCTCACAGTTAAAGTCCACATGAAATCAAAATTGACCATATTTACTTTGTTTGCCTAAATTGATCGATTCATCCATGCAAGTCAATCCACACAAAAAAATTTCTTTAATCAAATCTTTAATCAAAATCTGAAAATGCCCCTCCCCTCTGCATTGGAGGACCTTCTCTGATGACGTAGGTTTGAGGAGTTGGTTTGGGCAACGCTTACCACTCCCCTCAAACTGTTAGTCTGTTATGAGCAGAGATGGAGAGGAGGAGCGCTAGAGTAAAACCCTGCCCTCTGTTCAATATTCCGTTTCACTGGGAAATGCGTCACAACACTGGAGAAAAATCGTTTGCAACTTCCGGTTCACGCAGACTTTAATAACTTTATACGGTACACATACTAACTTACACTTATTAACACAACCAACGTCTGTTCATTCAAATTTGCGCGCTCAAACCTAGATGCAAGTCTGCTCCAGCTAAGTTACAAAAACATGAAACATAACCTACAACTAACGCTAATTTGGTTCATACTTTTAAATAACATGCAATTTCATATTAAAAACAGTCGTCAAATTGACAAAGTTTGAAATTTAAACACTTACCGCTGAATCCGTCGAATGAGACCACGGAGGAGATCAGGCAGCTCAGATGACGCAGTTGCAGCACGGAAAAGACGGAATTCACAGTAGTTTCTTGTAAAAGCCCCGCGCCTGCATTATTTTCACAGTAAAAGTCTAAATACGGTATTATATTGTGAAATATCACAGTTAAAGCCTGTGAAGTGGTAATAATGTAATTAACTGTGAAATATTACAGTTATATCTTGTGAAATCCTGGAAATATTTTACAGTGTACTGCAATCAGATTCACCCGTGATCACTCTGCAGGAATCACTCACGTGACCTGTGCACTTGTAATGACACATCAAGGATGTTAAGAGGCTAAAAGCAGGTTTAAAACTTGCCCCATTGAAGTCAACAGGGTGCAAATTTTAAAAAGAGGATAACACAGTGTAGGCAACACCGATTTTTGTCGTTGTTCTCTGTACTGACTGCACTCCACATTTACAAAAAAATGAGCTCAATGTTAAAATTGACCGGAGTTCTCCTTTAACTTTAAATTTTCCCCCCCTGTAGGTAAGATATAGCCTATGGTGGAAAGTATGCTTGTACTTTAAGTACAAAGTAAACAAATGTACTTTAATGCATATATAATACATTTAACAGTACGTCTTTTTCACCTTGTATGTACAACAGAGGGAAATGTCAAAACATCATACTGTGTTGTAATAAAAAACGTCTAGGTTACGACCTCTGTTCCCTGAGAACAGGGAATGAGACACTGCATCGATGACGCTATGGGGAACACCCTCCATGTGAACCGGTGTTTGAAAAGCTGTACAATCACGGCAATAGAATTTGACTGGCAACAGCCTGACACTAATAGTGCGACTCAGAATTATTAAAGAGGCGCCTAGAGAACATCGTTCCCCAATAGCATCATCGAAGCAGTGCAAGTTCCCTTTTGAAAGGGAACAGTTACTTTTTTAACAGAGGTTAATTTTGCTTTAATATAAAAATAAACTCCTCTTTTTCCCTTTTCACAGACACTGTGATCAAACAATTTCCAACACGTCTTGAGGTGCGAGCACTGATTCGAAGGAAATGCAACGAGGCAAACTCAAAGACCAGTCACTCCTATTCACTTGAAGGATGAAGATGGTTTGAGTTGTAACAGTACTGTAACTGTTTGCAGTTATTAATGACTGCACTTTATTGACTGTAGTTAGATTTATTGACTCTAGTTCGTTTTTTTTGTTTGTTTATAATACCACTGCATATCACTGTATTTTATGTTAATGTATTTAATTTAATTTTTTTTTACAGTTTACATATGCTGCTGTACTGATGTACACTGGGTGTTGTGCGTTAAAGTTTACTAGCTTTCACAAAGTGTGTGTGTTTTATACAAATATTTTTTACTGTGTTTTACGGAATGATAATTTTTCACTGTATTTGTAATAAATTAAAATATATTATTTTCATACTGAATGGTTTTATAAAAATGTATTTTTATTATACTAATAGTGGCTCTTATAGTGTTCTTCTAATACATTATTAATAAGCTGATATTATATTTAAAATATACTGGGAACACATTCATGTGAAGCTTAAAATATATTTAGCTGTAGTTCTAAAACATATTTAAAGTGTATTAAAAATACAATTTAAAGAAGTGCTATTAAATTACACTAAATGTACTTAAAATAGGTCCATTTTAACAATTAAGTATATTAAAATATATTACTATTACCTTAAAATTGAACTTAAATACATATTAAAGTGCATTTAGTATACTTTAAGATGTCTCAAAATAACACAATTAAATATATAATTAATACAGTACACTTAAAATACATTAAGTATATCAAAATAAACACAATTTAAATATATTTCCTTTTCACCTGGGTATGCATATTCATCCACGTGATTACATGTTTAAAGACATTAGGAGAACATGAGATGGATGTGCTAGTAGCCGATCCCTGCCTTGTTCTTCAATAAATCAATCAAATAGTGTAAAATACATTTCAGAGAAAGTTTTTCTCAATCTTCTCCACTGGCCAAACAGTATTTTTAATTGCGTTATATTTTTAATGGAAACAGATAGGCCTTGTTGTGCATTAATTGCTTGAAAATATTTTCTCAGACAAATCTGCTATTATCATGATGAGCAATCCTCTCTGTAGTTAAACATTAAAACACAACATGCCACATCGCATCCACTACAAATATTTATTTTTATTAAATATACAAAATGTTGTAACTTCTCAGTAATGATTTCATGTAATTTAAGTGTTTAACTCCATTAATGAGAATGTCTTATTTAATCTAAATGTTTATATCATAAGTAAAACATAGTTTAAATCATTATTTTATTTTTTTAAACTGTTATTGTGAACATGCACTGTATTTATGATTAGGACACATAATGAAGATTAACGGTTTACTTACGGCCTATAGGCCTATGCGTCAGTTTCACTAAACGGCCCAACATTAAGAAGAGATGGATGTTTGCTTCATGTGATAGGCTTGTGAATCATATTTATATTATCTTTCTATATGTATAATTTTCTTAAGTGAAGTGACTAAGAATATTATTTTAATATTAAGCCATACACATTATCAAAACTATAACAGATTAAAAACGAATTTAAGCATTGCTGATACAAATGAAGGTTTTCAAATAAACTATTTTTATTAAACAATGACAGACAACAAAAAATGTGTGCTTGTGTGAACAAGAAAAGCAAAAATCAGGGGCAGGTGATCCATGAAACAGACAGGACTGATGATGGCCATAACAATCCTAGAGGTCCAGCATTGTTCTCACAAGCCGCTTCACTCAAGACAATAAAACATAATGAAAAGTTAGTATATCCAAAAAAATTAAATTAAATAAAAGTTGCTATAAAGGTGGCAGCGATTCATTACCGAACTCTTAACTGACGAAGTCGCGTTAGCTAAGTAGCTAAGTTAGCAGGCAGTGCTTGAAAATTGGTTGAAACAACTAACATAAAATATAAATAATTACGCTGTGCATGTACAAATGAAGACCAGTATAAGCATCGCAAAGGGCCTCTGATACAATATAGACAGTTGACAATTCAAAAGAGGTCGATATTTCAACAACTTAACTCTGGAACAACTCGACGCGCAGCAATGTAAGTGAATGGGGTCCAACGCCAAAATGACAGTGTTTAGAACTATTCCGCTCTTCAAATCCCGGAAGTGGGCGGTTAAAAGCGCCGCCATTATTTACAACCAAGCGGCAACCTCCCCGTCTCTCTCTTGAAACCAACACGGAAGTGAGTTAAACTGCAATTCATTAACTGGCCGCTTGGCCTGGCTGCAGAAGTGAGTCAAATCTGTATCTCCCTCATGTTAAAATTACCAACTTTACAGCAGAAAAAAACATGTTTACAGCCTGGATCTCTATGTGGCTTTGGTCTATACAGCTAATTTTGCCCTTCATAACAACTGTGAGGGGGGTGAATTTTTTTATAACTCATCCGTTTAGTTGATTAATATTTAAATTTAAGGGTGTGGCCACTTGAGTGACAGGTGGATTCCCGCTGATGTCAATGCTAGCCGTCACTTCACCTCAGCAAATGTTAGCTGCTGAACTTGCCTTCTCTGCGGTGTTTGTGCTTTTTTTTCGGGATTATTTCATACAATTTAATACTTGGGTACAAAGCCCACGTCTTTGGATTCAGTCGTTGTCGTCGAGTATCGTTTGAGAGAACAACCAGCGCTGTATTTCAGTTGTTTTCCTCTGTGAACATGCACTAATGGATGTCAGACAATTCCGTTGCTTTTTGGGGTTTTCAAATTTAAAACGTCAATAAAGGCTCGTTCGTTTTGCTCTCACGGAACAGATGGATTATAATATGCTTATGTACCGTCAGATGAAATCATGCAGGCGTCGGCGCTTTCTCCGTCCGTGCAATAAATGCACATGAATGAGCGCGGATTTTCTAGCGCATTTACTTGCACTTCAAAGGCAATATATCTATGGTTTAACCCATTTGAGAGGCGGCCAAAATCAGAATTTAAAATGGACTGAATAAGCTCTCTACGAACTTGAGCGATGCCGCGCTGACGGACCATGAAAGAGTGACTGACATGTATGCACATAAATCACTGTCACACACAAACACTCTCGAAGTAATACACAGTCTCACTTGTAGCCATGTATTTTAACTATTATAATATTTCGAAGGGCAAAAACAGGAACTTTTAATTGGATTTACATCATCAGCTAACTCGATCACGTCGAGCTAGGTGATTTCAGATAGCCTGGCTCATGATATCTATGGCCAGGCTCCTCAGCTCCACTCACGCCCCGCCTGTTTGCCTATTTTCTGTTATCCGGGAGTGACGCAAGGCCAAGATGGCGACGGACGGCTCCGCCCACTTTAGGCTTCAAAAATGCTCTTCAGAAACCTACGGGTGACGTCACGGACACTACGTCCATATTTTTTTACAGTCTATGTTTACAACGGAGGTCTATGGGAGTGTCGCAACTCTTTCTCTTTATGGCTCTGGGTTTAGGTATATGTAAGGTGGGAGGAGTTGGATCTGGATCCAACTCCTCCCCCTGGATTTCGTGTTCTGCAGTGAGGACCATCTCACTTGTTCGCAAGATAAAGGGGAAAGAGAGCAGAGATTGATCGCACGGATTCTGTATTTCTCCCGAGTGCCAGAGATTTCTGTTTGGAATGATCATACATTCCACGGTGACGGTGCGCCTTACAGAAAAGCATAAAAAGCCATACCGTTGTTTTTTGGGGTATAAGTGCTCACATAAACAGTTTTG
Source organism: Squalius cephalus (assembly GCF_949319135.1). Lineage (NCBI taxonomy): Eukaryota > Metazoa > Chordata > Actinopteri > Cypriniformes > Leuciscidae > Squalius > Squalius cephalus. The sequence goes on from NC_137129.1 coordinate 45,260,911, forward strand.
GATCAGGGTGGCCAGATGCCAGCAAGGTTTTCCATCCCAAAACCTCGTCAAAAACCGCGAGAATGCACAAAAAAACGCCCAGATTTTTTTGTGGCTTGTTTTTCGTTTAAAACACATTGAAATCACTAACAATTTTAGTTAAAATTTGTAAATCACTTTAAAATTACCCATTTTTCGACTTAGTCTATCCGATTTTAGAAACAATATTCAATCAAATGAACGCAAAAGTAGGCTGTACCTCAGTCAGACTATTCTATTATGTTACAGAAAATAATGCGATCAACTTAAGCTATCAATGAGTCTGTTTATTGGCACTAAAAGTCGCTTGGAAGCATTCAGTAACATAAAAACATTGAGTGGATATATGGACATAAAAAATAACCCACTTTAACATTTCAATTATTTCAAATGGCAACATGAAACATGCATAAGGGCTGGGAGAAAAAAATCGATTCACCTAGGTTTTATAAAAAATAGATTTTTTTATTACAGAATATTACAGATATTAATTCAAATTAAATTGCTTTATTTTTGCCCTTGCTTATAGATGAGGTTCACAGAAGTTATCCACTTTCGTTTCAAAAACGTTTCAGGATGAAATGTGTCGTTATAGAGCTGCACGATGTGATCTCGATTCAAACACCCACGCGATCTTAGTCCATTTCGTCTGTCTATTAAACCTCTGACAAAATCATATCGTAACATTCAAATCTGTTTTGGCGCTGCCGCTGACCCAGAGAGAGTCATGAAACCGCAGTGTCAGTCAGCTAGATAAGTACGGTAAGTTTGAAAACCCCGCGATCTAGTGTGTTGTTGTTTGAGGGGCGGGCGCGTGCATCACTGAAGGTAGTGGGACGGAGGAGAGGAGTGTCTGTTGTGAGGTTAGGGGACACGTACGTAGTGTGGGTGTGTGTGTTTGAGTGAGTGAGTGAGACTGCTGCCTGCTGAACACTGGGTCGCAGGAAAGAAGGATCCGAAGTGTCGGTGCTTCGGTAATAAAAACGCGCAGAACTGATCCGAAACCAGCCCAATTTTTATCCACCCGCCCAAACCCATTTTTGCCCGCAAAATAGATTTGTAAACCGCCCAATCTGGCAACCCTGTTTTGGATATTCTGTTTTATTTTTGAGAACGTTACAATTATTTACATAAAGCTGAAAAGGGAAAATTAACACATTGATTATTGTGAGAGAGGATTTACTGAGGGGAAGAAGATACGAACTCTGTTTGAAAGTGTTCCTTTTTGTTCTTTTCCTGTTGTTACTTGCTGTATAGATTTTGCTTATATATTACCTGCCCACAAACGGAAACCCCAGACACGCGTCTTTCTCATACGCGGTCGAAAATAAAGAATCCCCTTTTAGATGTTTGGTTGGGCTTGAGTTTTGTATAGTGAACATTTGCGCGGCCACATACATAAAACCCATAGGGACATTAAAAAAAGCAAATCCACTATATCTTTCAGGCTGTATAAAAGCGAATATTCGAAATAACATCAACTCTTTCCAAAGCATACATATTTTCAAACAAACCTTAATGTTGAAATGTTATGCATCAACTATAAATATGCTTTTGAATCAAATTAAATTTACAAAAGTGGTTTTAATGATAAACATATTGCATAAAAGTGTCTACTTTAATGTTTCAAATAACTTTTGTTAAAATAAAATGTCAAAATATGGGTGAAATAATGTTCCAAAATGCAAAATTGTCATATGTTGTAATGGTCCGGACTTTGATTTTACCATTACATCTTTAAAGTGCCCCATTAAGCTGTTTTAAAGGTTTCACAATCAGTCTCTCACAACACGTTTACATGCATCTAATATAAAAAAAACACTTTCATTTTCTCATAATATACATATGACCTCATTTCTCAAAGCCTCTAAAACCACTTGGGACTGTTTCTGGGGGACGAGTCTGAGGGAAGAATATAGGAGACAATGGTAAGGAGAATGCAGAAGACAAAATGTTGGCAAAATAAAAAGTGAATCCCCAGAAACAGTCCCACAGACCCAGCCCCAAACCCCATCTCTACAATAATAATGAATAAAGGCTGGTTTAAAGTACTTCTTCCTGCCTATGTATTAATGCTCATGGGTAGCCTAAATGGGTTCCATTCAAACCTTAATATTAAGTATTTTACTGTTATATGTCAACAAGATTCAACAAGACATTTTCTCCTGGCTATAGCCAATGTTTAGATCTGTTGGGGTATTTATGCAAATTAGCACATACGTAATTAGATTATGCACCGTTTGTCCATGTTAACAAACAATTTCAAAAAACTTGTAATACATTTTTTGTTTGTCTTGATGTAAGTAATCAACTCAGTCATTTTCATGGTGATATCTAAAGGTTAACATTTTTACCCTATTCAAGTAAGAAAATGAATAGGCGTATGAATAGACTATATTTGGGTCTTTTTCGGAACTTTCCCCCAATGGGATTCTTCTGGACTTTTTTCCCCTTACTCAGGACATATTGAGGATACCAAATCAGTTGAGTTTGCTTCTGTTGCAATTTATTCAAGGTTGACCCCATTTTGGCTTAAAATGACTGGACTATAAACCTTGCAGGACAACTTGGTTGGCATTGCCTTTTCAGCATGAGAAATACACAGTGTGGCTGGCGTGTGAGCGAATGAGCTGGTTGAATTGCGTGTCTCACGGACAATGTGTGAAACTTGAGAACCCTGACTGAAAGCTTATCTCACGGCAAATGTGTGAAAGCTGGCAACATGGTGTGAACTCTGCCATAGTTGATTATGTGGCAAAAAGTATCATCGATGGGTAACTGTTCAGCAACACACACACACACACACACTCTGTGGTTTGAGCGTTGCAGGGAGGTTTATGCTACTCGGAGAGAGCTATGCAGTTTTGCATTAGTATTTCCACTGATCTCAATAGCAGATTTTCAGACAGGACAGACACCCACAAATAATAGCATTCCAGTAAAAGCAAACTTTACTTTCATGACAAGAGCAACAAGGATAATACAGTAGGCCTTCATGTGCACAAAACAAATGTATGTAAATCATTTATTTATAATGTCAAACTGACAAATTTGCTTTGAAAAGAATGGTTTAATCTTACATCTTTGTTTTGCAAAATGTTTCCTTCATTGCAGTTTGCTTTGTATAAAATAAACCTATATAAGACTGTGACATAGAGCTTGTAACGACTATGGCTCGATGGGTAAAAATGGACTTTTAATTTATATACTAATTAAAAGTGAAAACACTTTCTAAGTCCCACAGACTTGGCAGACTCTGTAACTGAATCCCTTTTACGACCCACTTCCCCCTTTCCACAGTGTGAGCTTCAAAGACATTCTTTGAAATGTTACACACACACACACACACACAAAACACACTCGTGGACTTTGAAACAGACATTCCCACACAGAACAAGTCACTAAATGTTGATATGTATTCCTATGTTTCTTTAAAGTGTCATCGTTTGCCATTACGGAAACACTGACAATTTTATGGTACGTTTAATCAAGCTTTATTTGTGTGTAATGATGCATATGAACGTAACGTTATGTGTGTCCAAAATCTACCTGTAATTCTTGGTATCTGTCTGACCGTCCTGTTTTAATTCGATCAGTCCCACCTAAGTTATATAAGTAACATCTTTAGTTCAGTATGTATAATCTTAAGAGGAAATATGAATTATTTCGTTCAGGAGACATATGGTGAAAGGAGGCGTTTTCTTCACACAAAGAGAATTTTCCCGCCTCAGAACCGAAAGATTTCATTGGGTACCGTCATCAAACAGGGCGTTACCCCGCGCTGCTTTAAAAACCACAACACAAGCAGACGTCTCCCTCTCTCTGCTCTCACACGCTCTCACCCTCGTGACTCCGAACTCTGAACTCTGCACTCTCACCCCTCCCTGCTCCACGTGCAGCGGAGCGAGAGAAGGCACAGGGCCTTCATCCAAACAAAGCGAATGTAAAAATCCATTCTCGTCTTGTAACCAAGTTTTCTCGCCCTTCCCACACCGGGAAGAGACTTCCGTACCTCGGTAATGTTACATTCAGTGAGTTTTTAAGAACTTCACGCGAAACGCCAGCCTACAAATCGATGAGACACGGTCCAGCCAAGATACGCACGTGGTCCCGAAGCCCAGCTTCACACAGACAAAGGAACAGAATCGCAAGTAACGTATAAAATGATCTCTCTCGAAGCTGCTTTCACAGTTGTCTCTTAAAAGGTTCTGTTTGTAAATTACCATACTTTCTCCCTCACTTTCTTCCTATTTTCATTCTGATCAAGTCATGTTTATGTTTGTTTGTTTAAACGTTCGTGTGTCTTGTGTAATTTTACGTACGTAGATTAGCCTATATTACTTCCTATATGCATATAATCCTTTGTGTGTCATTTTTGATTAAATAAATCTTTTATACTTTGACTGACTCTGTGTTACAATCCCACCAATGTAATTGTCAATGAAATTGCGATAAGATCTGGCTACTAGCTCTTTATTTTAATGCATAAACCCAGCAATTTGCATCCACGGCCAGGAGAGAATTGTCTGAGGTTTGATAATATAAATATTCCTTCTTAACTGGTATAATCAAAGTATTCGCTGGTCGAATGACTGATGAGAGACCAGTTATAGAATGAAATATTTTTGATAATTAGCAGGTAAGGTAATAGCATATGTGAAATTTATGAATTATGACTGAGTTATGATTTTAATATTTCCCCAAATTTGAATATTGCTCGAGCTAATATTTCATATATGACCTAATTACGATTGTTACCAATAAACGCTACAAGCTGCTCGATTATGGCATAAATCATAATCACGATTATTTTGGTCAATATTGTATTATTTAACATGATTACAAGTGGGCCATATGACCAAAACCTTATACAAGTAATTTATTTAACAATAGAGATATATTTATCAAACATATTTGCTGGAAATAAGGTTGCTGTGATATCTAAAAACCGGCAAAATTTCACAGTTCTCGATACCAATTTCAATACAGTAGAATACTACACTAACTAATGTTGGTAAAAAAATTTTTTTACATTTGCATATGATTATTCATCCACGTGATACCATGTTTAAGGGTACAAGACATTAGCAGAATATGAGATGGATGTGCTAGTAGCCGATCCTTGCCTAGTTTTTGAATAAATCAATCAAATAGTGTAAAATACATTTCAGACAAAGTTTTTCTCAATCTTTTCCACTGGTATTTTTACCATGAGTGGATGCAGAAGATCCGGAGGGAGGACTTCAACCCGATCAAATTTTTAAATGCATATAATTTTCAGTGTATTTCACCTGTGCGTTTCTGTGCTTTCTATTACTGCATTTATTTTGTGCAAGTGAGATGAGTAAAGATCTGTTTCATAAATATTAATAATAATCTGTCTGGTGTTTATAAGCAGCACATACAGTATTTTACTACGTGTAAAATATACACAAACTTACCTATATTAAATTGTTTGTGGTACCTACAGTTAAAAATGTAAATGTAAAATATTTGATGATAATATTGATCGAGCAATTGATGTAAGTAATGCGAAACCGGAAGTGATGATGATGATGATGATGATGATGATGATATATACTTTATTTATCCCGAGGGAAATTCAAGTATCCAGTAGCATACATAAATTAAACATACATTAAACATATTAAAATAAAATTAACTTATAACACAATAGCCACAATAAAACAGTGCAAAACAGTAAACAGTGCAAATTGAGGTAAAGAGTGCAGAGGGAGGTAGAAATTATCCAATTGTCTATTGTCTATTGTCCTCCCTGCCATGAGGAGCTGTTGTACAGCCTAATGGCCAGTGGGACGAAAGAGTTTTTAAATCTGTTGGTGGAGCTGGGACAGTAGTCTGCCACTGAACACACTCCTCTGCCTGATGAAGGTGTTGTGCAGAGGGTGGTGGACGTTGTCCTGTATGGACAGCAGTTTGTCCAGGGTCCTTCTTTCTGCCACTGTCACCAGAGAGTCCAGCTCTGTTCCCACTACTGAGCCAGCTCTCCTTACCAGTCTGTCCAGTCGACCAGCATCTCTCTTCTTGCTGCTTGCCCCACAGACTGGTAAAACATCTGCAGTAGTTTTTTGCAGATGTTGAAGGGCCTTCTCAGGAAGTACAGACGGCTCTGCCCTTACCTGCAGAGAGAGTCCATATTTGCTGTCCAATCCAGCTTGTCATCCAGTAGAAGTCCCAGATATTTATAAGTCCAAGTGTCTACCCGCACACTCGCTGATCCGAAATCCAAAATGGCGGCCACGTGCAACTAGCCTATTATCATGATAAGCAATTCTCTCTGTAGTTAAACATTAAAACACAACAGGCCACAGGAAAAGTGTTCAGAAGCATGGCATCCACAACAAATATTTATATATTGAATGAATATTAAAAAAAAATGGTAACTCCTCAGTAATGATTTCATGCAATTAAAGTGTTTAATCCCATTAATGAGAATGTCATATTTAATCTAAATTTTTATATCATAAATGAAACATAGTTTAAATCATTATTTTATTTATTTAAACTGTTATTGTGAACATGCATTGAACATGGGCTGGGGGGGGGGGATTCCTCGGACAGATTGTTCCGGGTAATTTAGGTGGAAACGCGGCTTATGACATTATTTTTTTTTGCCAAAAAAAACTTTGTCCATGACGGAAAAGGCATCTGTGACTGAAGTCTATTGTTAACATCAGTTGTCAACCCCAGTACCAGCTGTTAAGATCATTAACTACTCTATAGTTCTTGTTTCTTCTGATATGATCGCAAGCATGACAGGCCTGGTCAGGACCAAAGATGCTTGCACTTGCAACAAAATGTTCCTTCCAGGTGAAGAACTGCCTGTACAAATCATCATTTTGGTCCAGAAGCTTAAGATGTTCAGCTAGCTCTTTGGAGGAGTTGAAGTCATCCACATGGATAAAGGCACTTCCTGGTATGAATTCCTCATAGTTCTTCCTGGGTGGGCCGAGGACCACGGGAACAGTGCCGAGAGATAGAGGTTTGTACAGTTTTTCTGTAATGTAGTCTTTATGGATGGAGTTCTCAAAGGACAGGTAGAATTTACAGCTGGACACCACATCTGAATAATCTTGATTACTAATGCGCCCGTTGGAGTGATTTCCGTAGGTTTCTATACTAATGTGTTCTTTTAACTCTTCATAGTATTTTGAACGCTTAAAGTCTGAGTTCCAGTTACTTACAATCCAGCAAACAAGTTTATTCTTATGTGGGATTTCATCATGTTTCTTTCCACCAGTGTTCTCTGAGATTCGCCCGTAAGGGACCATGATGTCTGAATCTTGTCTGTAAGTCATGGTCAGATTAAACAGATTGTTTAGATTTGACCGCTGTCTTGAGTTACTGGGAGATTCCATGTTCATCCAGACCCATTTCTGGAATGGAGGTCGTGGCAGTTTCGGCATGTTGGACAAGTCCCCATTGATGTCTCTGTGATGAAATAAAATGCCATGTGCTTTGTTAAACTGACTCTTGTCGACTGTCAAGTGGCAGCCGTGGATGTCGTACATTGAACTACAGAGTCCTAAATCAAACTGTTGCCCAAAAGGCCACATCCAGATCAGGAGAATGGTGTCTAGATCGCCTCCCTGCGATGAAGCCGCTATTTGGATTTGATTTGGCGTCTTAAGAGCATTGATGCAGATGTCTCCACAGACATCATGTTTGGGAACGGATGGATAGTTTAACGACTTTAACCAGTTTACTGTCGGCTCAAAGTACACGTAGACTATTGGTGAGACAACTATAACCAAAGCCACTTTGAAGAAGAGGTTCTTACAGGATCTGGAGATGTTTTGGCACATCTTTGACCTTCTGTGGAGAGAGCATGAGTAAGTGCTGGTGTTTAAATATATTTCTAGATTTGTGTCATAACTGCTCTGATTAGCTCTATAATTCATATCTTAGGAAGAATTTTTTTTTTCATAACCCATGAAAGGCTACTTAAGGGCACATGGTTTCAAGGACACAGATATAACCCAGTTGCCAATTATTTTTCTTTGCTTTAATTAGGACCAAAAACATCCTTACAAGTGTTTTTTAATGGAACTTTTTAGGGTTACTTTTGAGTGTGTGTGTGTGTCTGTGTGTGTGTGTGTGTGTGTGTGTGTGTGTATGTGTTTTAACGTATTATTGGTCATGAAGTAATTAAAAACAGCTGATCTGCTTATTTGGAGATCAACAAATTGGATGTGTTTAAGACAAAATCTTGCACTTAAGCAAGGTTACTACAGATTACACATTGAGTTGACAGATTGAACGTTCTTGTTTTTCCTTTTTTTTTCTTCAAGATCTGAGGTGAATTATCCATTGGTGCTTTCAACACTAAATGATGTACTAAATTATACATTTAGACATTACTGTTGCACTTAAGAAACATAAATGGTAAACACACCAATAGCAGAGCGAAACATTGCTGCTTGTTTGAACCTTGTTCGAGTTCGGTGCAGAGTTCTCCGATGCCAGCCACAAATGTCTCTAAGTCAGATAAAACTGTGCTGATATTCTCAACACTGATGCGTAAAACAGGGGAAACACTGCACCATGTACATCAATCCAGTTAGAATGCTTTTCAACCCACAAATTTACTATGGATTTACTGTAGTAACACTAACTGTAATCATGGTATTGTGGCAGAAATGTAGCAAATACATATTGAATTGTATTATGTTATTGTCAGGGTCCTGTCCATATCTCTGTTCAACGTTTCTTTGTTTGTCTTGTGTCTGAGCACATGGCTCTGTCTCTGTTTGTGTTGGCCATGTGCTCCTCTTATCCAGTTCTTCAGGACTATGGCTAAGGGCCATAAGTACGATGATGCGGCCCCTCTGTCTGTCTGGATGATCCCCTGCCACAGTGGGAGATGGAGCAACTGAGGACTTTGGAGTCGAGCCGCTCAAGTCACCCCAGAGTCAGTCGAGTCCGCTCAAGTCACCCCAGAGTCAGTCGAGTCCGCTCAAGTCACCCCAGAGTCAGTCGAGTCCGCTCAAGTCATCCCAGAGTCAGTCGAGTCCGCTCAATTCACTCCAGAGTCAGTCGAGTCCACTCAATTCACTCCAGAGTCAGTCGAGTCCGCTCAAGTCACCCCAGAGTCTGTCGAGTCCGCTCAAGTCATCCCAGAGTCCGTTGAGTCCGCTCAATTTACCCCAGAGTCAGTCGAGTCCGCTCAAGTCACCCCAGAGTCAGACGAGTCCTCTCAAGTCACCCCAGAGTCTGTCGAGTCCACTCAAGTCATCCCAGAGTCCGTCGAGTCCGCTCAATTCACCCCAGAGTCAGTCGAGTCCTCTCAAGTCACCCCAGAGTCAGTCGAGTCCGCTCAATTCACCCCAGAGTCAGTCAAGTCCGCTCAATTCACCCCAGAGTCAGTCGAGTCCGCTCAATTCACCCCAGAGTCTGTCGAGTCCGCTCAATTCACTCCAGAGTCAGTCGAGTCCGCTCAATTCACCCCAGAGTCCGTTGTGTCCGCTCAAGTCACCCCAGAGTCCATCGTGTCCGCTCAATTGACCCCAGAGTCTGTCGAGTCCGCTCAATTCACTCCAGAGTCAGTCAAGTCCGCTCAATTCACCCCAGAGTCTGTCGAGTCCGCTCAATTCACTCCAGAGTCAGTCGAGTCCGCTCAATTCACCCCAGAGTCTGTTGTGTCCGCTCAAGTCACCCCAGAGTCCATCGTGTCCGCTCAATTGACCCCAGAATCTGTCGAGTCCGCTCAATTCACCCCAGAGTCAGTCAAGTCCGCTCAATTCACCCCAGAGTCAGTCGAGTCCGCTCAATTCACCCCAGAGTCTGTCGAGTCCGCTCAATTCACTCCAGAGTCAGTCGAGTCCGCTCAAGTCACCCCAGAGTCCGTTGTGTCCGCTCAAGTCACCCCAGAGTCCATCGTGTCCGCTCAATTGACCCCAGAGTCCGTCGAGTCCGCTCAATTGACCCCAGAGTCAGTCGAGTCCACTCAATTCACTCCAGAGTCAGTCGAGTCCGCTCAATTCACCCCAGAGTCTGTCGAGTCCGCTCAAGTCACCCCAGAGTCAGTCGAGTCCTCTCACGTCACCCCAGAGTCCGTCGTGTCCGCTCAATTTACCCCAGAGTCAGTCGAGTCCGCTCAATTTACCCCAGAGTCTGTCGAGTCTGCTCAAGTCACCACAGAGTCACCCCAGAGTCTGTCGAGTCCGCTCAAGTCACCCCAGAGTCAGTCGAGTCCGCTCAAGTCACCCCAGAGTCCATTGTGTCTGCTCAAGTCACCCCAGAGTCCGTTGTGTCCGCTCAATTTACCCCAGAGTCCGCTCAAGTCACCCCAGAGTCCGTCGAGTCCTCTCAAGTCACCCCAGAGTCCCTTGTGTCCGCTCAAGTCACCCCAGAGTCAGTCGAGTCCTCTCAAGTCACCCCAGAGTCAGTCGAGTACTCTCAAGTCACACCAGAGTCAGTCGAGTCCGCTCAAGTCACCCCAGAGTCAGTCGAGTCCGCTCAAGTCACCCCAGAGTCTGTCGAGTCCGCTCAAGTCACCCCAGAGTCAGTCGAGTCAGTCGAGTCCTCTCAAGTCACACCAGAGTCAGTCGAGTTCTCTCAAGTCACCCCAGAGTCCGTCGAGTCCACTCAAGTCACCCCAGAGTCAGTTGAGTCCGCTCAAGTCACACCAGAGTCAGTCGAGTCCGCTCAAGTCACCCCAGAGTCAGTCGAGTTCTCTCAATTCACCCCAGAGTCAGTCGAGTTCTCTCAAGTCACCCCAGAGTCCGTCGAGTCCGCTCAAGTCACCCCAGTCAGTCGAGTCCGCTCAAGTCACCCCAGAGTCAGTCGAGTCCGCTCAAGTCACCCCAGAGTCAGTTGAGTCCGCTCAAGTCACACCAGAGTCAGTCGAGTCCGCTCAAGTCACACCGGAGTCAGTCGAGTTCTCTCAATTCACCCCAGAGTCAGTCGAGTTCTCTCAAGTCACCCCAGAGTCCGTCGAGTCCGCTCAAGTCACCCCAGAGTCAGTCGAGTCCGCTCAAGTCACCCCAGAGTCAGTCGAGTCCGCTCAAGTCACACTAGAGTCAGTCGGGTCCGCTCAAGTCACCCCAGAGTCTGTCGAGTTCTCTCAATTCACCCCAGAGTCAGTCGAGTTCTCTCAAGTCACCCCAGAGTCCGTCGAGTCCGCTCAAGTCTCTCCAGAGTCAGTCGAGTCTGCTCAAGTCACTCCAGAGTCTGTCGAGTTCTCTCAAGTCACCCCAGAGTCCGTCGAGTCCGCTCAAGTCACTCCAGAGTCAGTCGAGTCCTTTCAAGTCATCCCAGAGTCCGTCGAGTCTGCTCAATTCACCCCAGAGTCAGTCGAGTCCTTTCAAGTCATCCCAGAGTCCGTCGAGTCTGCTCAATTCCCCCCAGAGTCAGTCGAGCCCGCTCAAGTCACACCAGAGTCAGTCGAGTTCTCTCAATTCACCCCAGAGTCAGTCGAGTTCTCTCAAGTCACCCCAGAGTCCGTCGAGTCCGCTCAAGTCACCCCAGAGTCAGTCGAGTCCGCTCAAGTCACCCCAGAGTCAGTCGAGTCCGCTCAAGTCACACTAGAGTCAGTCGAGTCCGCTCAAGTCACCCCAGAGTCAGTCGAGTCTGCTCAATTTACCCCAGAGTCAGTCGAGTCCGCTCAAGTCACCCCAGAGTCAGACGAGTCCGCTCAATTTACCCCAGAGTCAGTCGAGTCCGCTCAAGTCACCCCAGAGTCAGACGAGTCCGCTCAATTTACCCCAGAGTCAGTCGAGTCCGCTCAAGTCACCCCAGAGTCAATCGAGTCCGCTCAAGTCACCCCAGAGTCAGTCGAGTCCGCTCAAGTCACCCCAGAGTCAGTCGAGTCCTCTCAATTTACCCCAGAGTCAGTCGAGTCCGCTCAAGTCACCCCAGAGTCAGTCGAGTCCGCTCAAGTCACCCCAGAGTCCGTCGTGTACGCTCAAGTCACCCCAGAGTCAGTCGAGTCCGCTCAAGTCACCCCAGAGTCCGTCGAGTCTGCTCAAGTCATCCCAGAAGCGGTCAGTCATGCACTATTGTGCCCCGGAAGCGGAAGAGGAGGGCGCATCTTGTGCAGTTAAATGCCCTTCTATCAGAGGTCCCAAATCCATTGGCCCAGATGCGTCTGAGTCAGGTGCCCCGAGTTCAGTGGTCCCGAGGCCAGTGGTCCCAGAGGACTAGAGTCAGGAGAGCTCAAACCCTTAGTCAAATCCTTAGACACGATATAGTTCCTTTTTTACTATGGGACTGAGGTGCAATGCTTGTGGTTATCATGATCTACAAATATGGAAGACAAATTTGAATAAGAGTAGAGTTCTAACTCAAAGTATTTATATTGTACTCTATAAAAGTTAGGTTGTTACAGTTTTTACAAATAATTAATGTTTTAATAATGAAAATAAATGTACATCCGCATCTCAGGGACTGTTTACACGACACTGTTTTCAACTAAAACCTTTTATTTGTTTTGGCCGTACATTTATAATGCCGTTTTGGTGGTCTGAAAACCAAACTTTTGAAAACGATACGGGTATGCACATGTATTAGTCTTTCTTTACAAAGAAACCACTGGCCTATGGTCTATAATGTTGTCATCTGTACAAAGATAAAACTCTTCCATTTTTACTACATCATTGTCATGTAAACATACCCTCAAGCTGTGAAATATGCAGTTCCAAGAGGAAAAAACATGTAATATTAGTAATTAATATTATCATTGATCAGAAATCATTCTAATATGCGGATTTGCTGCTCAAGAAATATTTCTGATTATTATCAATGTTGAAAACTGTTTTTGCTGCTTAATATTTTTGTGGAAATCATGACATAAATTCTTTCAGGATTCTTTGATGAATATAAATTTCAAAAAAGCTAAATGTATTAATCTTTTGTTACATTATAAGTGTATTTATTGTCATATTTGATCAGTGTATCCTTGCTGAATAAGTATTCATTTATTACAGTAATAATTTTTTTCATTTCTTCAGAGTTACAGTAAATTAGATGATATTTTTTAGGTTTTAGTATTAAATGAGAAGCTACATAAGAACTTATGGAGACTCACCTGTGATGTTCTGTCAGATAATCCCACAGTCTTAAATCATCTTTCGTTACAATCCCAGTACAAGTTCTTTATACTCCAGAAATACAACAAAAATGCTGCAATTGTCAATGAGTGATAGATTTACAATAGATCTTCTCAGCTCTTAATCCCTCCCACAGCTTTGCATCACATTCACCACAGATGAAACACAGAAAAAAATGATAACCTACAAATAACAACTGACGAAAAAAATATTTTTTTATATTACTGAATGAACCTAAATCCAATTTTTATTTAAATGTCTTTTGCATTTAATTGTATTACGTTCACTTTGCTTATGTTTGTAAAATGAAAGTTAACTTAATCCTTTTGTGTTTGGACTACATGAATAATGAATGCATTAACTTAAACTAGGCAGCCTTAAATGTGTTAGTTTGTGTTGTTGAGGTAGAACAGGAAAGAAATAGGTAAGTAGGAATAGGAAAGAACAGTTATTGATAAATGCACAGTAAAGTTAGAAAATAAAGAGGCAGGAGGGTTTTTTTGTGTGGTTTTGCGCTGCAGATGCAGAGCTTGTGTGGTTAGTCTGTAGAATGGTGTCGTGACAGACAGTGGTGAATTCAGTTTCTATCAAAGAGAAGAAGAAATAAATAACTTTTATACTTTTTCACTGCATTTGCATGCTAAAAAGTAAGTTAACAGGGAACAGTGAGTTTTGTTTTTATACTATGTTGGGTACAATTAGAGACAATTACATTTAGACGACAATATTTTGGAAATCTAGTGTGATTGCAAATGTGTCTATGCCAACATTGGTGGTTTCTGAAAGTGCGTCACTGAGTATCTGGGCAGTGCAGTTCAGTTTGGGCAAAATAAAAGTTTTTATTTGAATTTTGTTTTATTAAATAAAAAACACAATGTTTAAGATCTGAGTAAGAGATGGCAGACTAAATCAGTCAACCTGCAGAATCTGATAAATGTTAACCAACTCAACATTTGTGAAACTGAGGAACTGAAACTGTGTGCTCCTCCGTGTGTATCTGATGACGGGGTTGTACGGTGTGTGGATCATGGTGGTATAGTTCACAGCAGGAAATTGTCCGTCAACCAGATCAAAGTCGTACAGTCTCAGCATTGTCGACCAGATTGTTTTTATCTGCACGTAGGCGAAGTTTTCTCCAATGCAACGATGACGACCTGTGAAAGATCAACCAGCAAAGACCAAAAGCACTGTTAACATCTCAGCCGTGCCTTTACTGAAGGTTTTACTGTGGTTCTGCTGACATTAATGTGACACACAAACACATTTCACATCAATCCTTAACTAGGCTTATATCATGATACCAATATATAGTCACGGCAGTAAACCTTTAATAAACAATAACTCAAAGTAAAAAACAATCAGGAGATTATCAACACGAAAAACCACAGAAATTTAATTAAAAAAGTAAAAATAAAACATTGATAGTCTTCATTGTATGATTTAATTATTGATTCTTATTAAAGCTACAAAAGTTAAGACAATAGCAGTGAGTGATTTTGTCGCTTAGGATAAAACGTTTGCTAAATGCATTAATGTAAATGTAATGATTTTCTTTTGTTGTTTGATTTATATTAACATTAACAACGCTGCTGTCCTCTTAGAAACCTAAGGCACAGATGAAATATATTGACACGCATCTTATTTTCCCCAACTGTTTACGTTCATTTAAAGTGTAAAATATACTTTGTTACGTTGTGTGGTGGATATTTTTCCTTAACCTAACTATCCGGCTCTATTTATTGGGTCTCGTCCCCGACGTCCCCACTCTATAGATCACCGGACTACCTGGCTCTATTTATTGGGTCTCGTTCCTTACGTCCCCACTCTATAGATCATCACCTGTACTAACTTGTTTTCCCTAAACTAGTTTTCTCGCTGTGCAGCATAAATGAAAGACAAACTCTAGCAAATGTCCTTTAAATGCTTTTAATCACGGCCAGGAGATCTTCCCGAGCAGTTCTCAGGGAATCTCTCCCAAGAAGCAAGGCCGGAGGATCTCAGACAAATTCTATTGAGAATCCCACCGAAAAACACATATACAACAGTTTTTATAGAATCAAGAAAACAAATAAGACTAACATGTCACCTTCAATATGATTGGTTCAATTGGTTCAAAAGCCCCAACCTTTTCCCTCTGTCACTGGCATAAGCAAACTCTGATTTTCTGATTACTTATCACAAGGTTTTTTCGAACTAGTCATGTCTAGTTTCAGTTCCCCTTTCTGTATTTATACACATACAGTCAGTCACAAGTTTTTCCCCAAAGAGTTTGGACACATTAAAAGCATATGAATGTTATTCCTGCAAGAAAAACAAATGTTAGTTGATTAATTAAAGTTGATTAATTAAAATCCATCACAGTTGTTACGTTTTGTCTGTGGTGGTTTCTGCTATTGTCTTCTCCTCCTGTAGGATTGGTCCTGGACATAATGAGAAGCTGTTGCTGGTTGGACCCAAGCGTGCCGCACAAGCCCTGAAAAGTGAAGCCAAAATGTCTCGATCGCCCCCCGGTGACTGGTCCTAGTATAGGTCATAAGCCCCGCCTCCCCATGTTATTCAACGGGACGCGAGACCAACTAAACAATTAAATTACACTTCAAATATCTTTTTTCCAAAGGTGGTTTCTTTCATTTGCTGTCGTTTTCATCACGCTGATGTAAGTTCAAGTGTCTGTTTCAAAAATAAGTTGTTTTTTAGTTAGTTACGTGATGCGGTGGTGTAACGTCATGATTGACAGCTGTGATTGACAGGTTCTCCGAGCGAAGTAGTCACTGAAGCACCAACGCACATTTTTTTCGGGATCTTCGGAGGACTGAGGAGATTGTATTTACTTTATTTTAACAAGCCTCTTGTCGTACTGCAATCAATTTTTAAAAAGTGTGCAGAATGCACTTTCCCTGAGGCGAGTGAGGGCGGAGCGTTGATTTCGCGGCTTTACTTCCTGCTCACTACTGCGCAGGTCTGGTCCCGAGATCGCTACTGCGCAGACTCAAGTTCCAATATGTCAGCGCCATATCGGGACTCTGGCGGCTTCAGTTCTCATCAATGGAAGAGAGCGAAGGGGCGTCGTCCATCTTTTTTTACAGTCTATGGTTGGACCAGAGAAGAGGCCTGGACTATAAATTCCCCAGAATTCGTCTGGATGGAGCTCTCTGCCTCTTTGATGGCACTTGTTGTTGTACTGTGTGTTAGCTGGTGAACATGTAGCACAATAGCTTGTGAATCTTGCTGTGCTCCTCTTTATGTTAACAGTGCTGTTAGTCAGTGATACAGTATGATCTGTTCGTGCCTTAACGATCCCACCTGTAAAAGTGTACTTATTTTGGGAAGCAGGAGGGGGTGAGTGCCAAAAGGCCGTTACTTTTTCTCCTGTTTTCGGTTAGATAAGGAGATAGGGTACGTTATTGTATGTTTTGTTTCATTTATTTTATGATTCATAGGGAAGTTAGTTTTTTGTGGGAAAGTTAGTTTCTGTTTGTTTATTGTTTTGGCATTAGCTCACCCCTGAAGATTTTTGCTTGATTCTTTCTTTTCAAGAGATTGTTTTGTAAAATGTGAAGTACACCGCTCTGAAGACAAACAAGAGAGCAGGAAAAGACAATAAAAAAAAGTCTAACTAATAAGTACTGTTTTGTTGTTTATGTTACATCCCTGACCTAGACCAGGGACCGTAACATAAATTGGGGGGCTCGTCCATTGCATATCAATGAAGGTAGTTGATATTAGTTATACAAGCATTTGTTGCCTGGTAATTTTTCTTTGGTGCGTGACGAATTTGAGGAGTATAAGCATGGAATTTGATTTAACGTCGTTTACGTTGTCTCCACGGAGGAATTTAATAAGTGTCGTAAAGCTGATTTGTTACAAATTGCAGATTTCTTTCATATTGTTGTTCATAGGGAGGGGCCAAAATGATTGCACTGTAAAAAAAAATTACATCCCCAAGTCCAAAATTTCTAGTGACTGATAACATCTAAATTTTTCAATTAGTCTGACATATTATTTCTCATTGAGCCAATGTTAACAGACTATTGCAACAAGAATTGCACTTGGGCCAATTTAAAAATTTAGATGTGACCAGTCACTAGAAAATTTTGACTTGGAGAAGTTAGAAATTTTTTACAGTGTGGTTAAAGAAGAGTTGCACAGCAAACTGATGGAGGCTAGAATATTGCCAGATGAATCTGTGGAAGGAGTAACGGGGAAGGATGCTGAAGCAGCAGTAGATGGAGATACCTTTTCTTTTTCTAGCATAGATCCTAGTCATCCTCGATTTGATCCTATGCTAGTTATTAAACTGAAGGAGTTGGACCTGCAGTTAAAGAAACAGGATTATGACGCGCAGCTTCTTCATTTTAGGACTCTTGAGTTAGAGGCTGATAAAAAATTTAAATTACGCAGTTTGGAATTGCAAGCCAGATCGTCACCTAATGTGCCTGTGCCCAGGTCTAGACCACCATCTCCTCGTTTGCCAGGGAATGTTCACAGAATCAAAGTCCACCCGCTACCTCTTCTGTTGGTGCGTCTGCGACCAGCTTTGATGCGAGTAAATGCGTTACACTTGTTTAGTGTTGTACACCTTTTAGGGAGACGGAGGTAGACTCCTATTTCATTGCTTTCGAACGCATAACAGCTACATTACGCTGGCCAAAAGAGTTGTGGTCGCTGCTATTGCAGTGTAAATTAGTGGGTAAAGCTCAGGAAGTGTGTGCAGCTTTACCTATTGAGCAAAGTTAGAATTACGATCTTGTTAAAGCTGTTGTTTTGAAGAGCGTACGAATTAGTACCTGAAGCTTATCGCCAGAAATTCAGGAACCATCAGAAAATTATTATTAATGACAAATGGTAGTGATGTGACATTTGAACCGAGGCGTCGGAGCGTGTGTCGAGAAAAAGTGGGCGTGCCAGATGAAGCCGCGATTCGAGGCTTGTGTTGTTAACGTGAAAATCACGTGACTAATGACAAACGAGGCCTCGGTTTGTGTAAATACGTCATCGGTTCGGTCTGAGTGTCGCTTCCGGATAAAAGGCGGTTCGAAACTCGCGCCACCTTGTGGGTGTTGATCAGGAGTAGAAGAAGCAGTTGTAGTAGTGTCAGAGAGTCAGAGAGTTAGATAACTATCATTGTCAATTTGTCATTGTCGTTATTGTGTCATGTGTGAGGGCTGTATATTATTACATTATCAGGTTAGAATAGTTATATTATTATTATAGTAGGCCTAGCTATATTATAGTCTTGTTATATTATTAGTTAAGTTTATTTGGATTGCTCTGGATTTTTGCATCTGGACTGGACTGCTTTTTGATTTGGATTGCCCTTTTGGATTTGTTTGCTTTTTGTGACTCTTCCTTTTTCCTGGTAACGGAGCAGCAAGAAAGAGGAAATACTCCCCTGTCTGGGCTCAACAGAAGCATCAGTGTCCTCATTTATACCAGCTGGCATTTTTATGTTCCCCTGCTGCATCCTCTGTTCCTTGTGAAAGGATCTTTTCCACGGCTGGAGAGATTTTGTCCAAGAAGAGGAATCGTCTAAACCCCAACACACTTGAAATAATTCTGTTTCTCAATTAAACATCTATTGTAATCCTTCCTTCCGGAACTATTCTGTTGCAGTTTACTTTAATCTGTTATCTATAATCTGCTAAATGAATAAATGTACTTTATTACACTCCCTCTAGTCTCGCGTAGCCAGACCTTCAGACTGACGGCTGAAGGTCTGGAATTCATAGCAGCTTTCTTTGGCCAAGGCCCGCCCATAAGGCCGTTTGACCGACATGTCAAACAACCAATTACAGTTCGTTTCGTTCAGCGTCACGTTTCGTGGCGTGGAAATGTCCCCACAACAACAGACCGGCGTGCAACAAGTCAGTCAGCATAGAATCCTTCTAAATGCTGACAAAGGGTCGGCCAGGCTTGGAAAATAATACTCTTCCCAAATCCCGTCGGCAAACAGGCTAAAATATCTCTTTTTGTCTACACTAAGTGCCTCAAACAAAACTCCTGGACATCTCTTAAAGAGTCTATGCCGTGAACATCGTATACTTTTGAGAATCCTACGTTTAGCTGATCTTGATAAATGCTCATTGTCACTCATGTAAACACAACAGTTTTTCTTCCGCAATCACACGTCTGCGCTTTGTTTCCCGGCTGACCGAAAATAAACGCGACACTCGCGCCCCCCGGAAATCCGATAAAATTCAACCAATCAGATGACGACTTCGACATTCCTGAAGTGTTTCCAGTTAAGTGTACCATATGCATCAGACGTTTAGCCAACGTTCCGTGGGCGTGACGTCTGAGGCTGAGACTACACTCCCTCTAACATGCACTCAACACAGTGTCACTGTTGTTGTTCATACTGTCACTATCCAAACAATTTATGAATAATTAATTAACTGTGTGTGTGACTGCACAAGTAAATTCAGAGAGAGAAAGATACATATTTTATATTATACACAGTAATGGACAAATGATCATGTATTTTTATTATTGCAAATGAAAGGTTACAGACAACAACAGTGAGTACAAAATAAATAAATATTTTTATTTATAAAAAATTTTTTTTATATACATTTAAATATAAATATACAAATAAATATAAATATGTATTTGTATATTTACATTACAAATACATATTTTTATTTATAAAAGTATTTTTATAAAATATACATTTATATATATATATATAAAAAAAATATATATAAAAGGAGGGAGGGAGGGAGCGACACTGGTTCAGAATGAATTCATTTGTCTGCTATTTCTTTGCACAGTAGCTAGGTGTCACTAGTGAGCAATGCTGAATGAAGCTTCGAGTAATGAACCTTTGGCTGAAGCAATGGGCTGCGAGGTCTCAGTGGTTCAGGAAGCCTCATTTTGCCATCACTAACAAATGGTGTGCAGCAAGCAGAGTTACAACATTTGAGCAATTACGTGAACTCTTGTTGTTAGAGGATTTTAAAAGTTGTGTTTCAGAGAACATTGTTGTGTATCTGAACGAACAGAAGGTCTTGTCCGTGACTAATGCCGCTGTTTTGGCAGATGAACTTGTGCTCACGAACAGAACTGTTTTTACTCCGTCTGTGTGTAGAGAGAAGCACGGTTCATCTGTTGAGTTTCCTGTGAGGAACAGCTCGAGGGTTTTTTTTTTAAGGGTAAAGGAAAAGGAGAGAATAGAGAAGCCGCTTCGAGTGTGTTTTTCGTAATACAAATGTGGCTCGTGAGGGAGAGAGGCGCGTTTTTTTTTTCTGTCGCGAACCAGGACATTTGATTGCGGATTGTAAGCGCTGGAATCAGAGTAAACTTCCTGAGAAACCAAAAGGAGTTGCTCTAGTTCATACTGATCCGTCTGTGTTTAATTCTATTAATCCGCATACAAACTTATACTGCCCATTTATGATGAATGGTTCAGTATCTCTCTCAGGGGAGCAGGGAAATTTGAAGCTGATTACGATCTTGCGAGACACTGGTTCGGTTCAATCCTTTATTGTGGAAAGCGCACTAGACTTCTCAGAACAGTCGTCCTGCTGATCAAGCGTGTTGGCATTGAGCTCGGCTGTGTTAAAGTTCCCTTGCACTCCGTTTACCTTCAATCTGATTTGTTCACAGGAGTTGTAAGTTTGGGAGTACGTGCTCAGCTTCCGAGTAGGTCTGATATTGGGCAATGATATTGCTGGTGGTAAGGTGTTTCCTCAGCCTATTGTTGTGGATAAGTCAGATGTGTCTGGGTTTTGTGAACCGCTTGATGTGGGCCAACAGTTTCCTTCTGTTTTTACTGCCTGTGCGGTAACCCATGCTCAGACTAGAAAGTTTGATGATGTTTTAGATGTGTCTGAAACATTTATGACTGATAGAGTTGACAGGAAGGAAGTGTATGCAGGATGTTTCTCCTAATGTGTGTGTTTTTGATCCGGATGTTGCAGTCCAGTTTGACTCTACACTGTAAAAAATAATTCCGTAAAAAAAACGGATAATGTACTGGCAGAAAATTACCAGGACATTTTCCGTTAAATTACGGACAGTTCCTTCATCTCTAAAACGGAAAATTCTGTATATTAACAGTCTGCTAGCGGCCTCGCGTCACCAAGGTCAGATAAGTCCCATCACATAGAGCCTCTTTCACCTAGCTATCATCATATAGAGACTGTGTCTGTTCCCCGAACTTGGAAATCCAAAAAACGTTTAAACCCATCTAAGGTTAAAAATTTAATTGATGTTCAACAAATAAAAAACAGCTATATTACAGATGAGCAAATGCTAAAGCTTGGGTTGCTGAATATTCGATCGCTTACTTCAAAAGCACTCGTTGTTAATGATATGATTTCAGATAATAACCTAGATGTGCTGTGTTTGACAGAAACCTGGCTAAAACCAAACGATTACATTACTTTAAATGAGTCCACCCCGCAAGATTACTGTTATAAACACGAGCCTCGTCTGAAACGCAAAGGGGGAGGTGTTGCTGTAATTTATAGTAATAGTTTCAAAACCACTAAGAAATCAAGTTTTAAATATAATTCTTTTGAAGCATTGGTGCTTAATGTAAAAATATATAGTGTAAACGATAAATCACGTTTGAGATTTGTGCTGGCTACTGTATACAGGCCACCAGGGCACCATACAGACTTTATCAAAGAATTTGCAGACTTTCTATCAGAATTAATATTGACTGCAGATAAAGTCATAATCGTTGGTGATTTTAATATACACATCGATAATGAAAAATATGCATTTGGATTGGCAACTCTATTGGAGTTAGACAACACGTGTCAGGACCTACTCATCGTCGTAATCATACTCTAGATCTAATATTATCACACGGAATAGATGTTGATGCCGTTGAAATTCTGCAGCAGAGCGATGACATCTCAGATCATTACCTAGTCTTGTGTAAATTACATTTAGCCAAGGCTGCAAAGCTGACTCCGTGTTTCAAATATGTGAGACCTATCACTTCTGCCACTAAAGATTGCTTTATTAATAATCTTCCTAATCAGTTTCATCATCTCAGCATCTCAGATAGCTTAGAAGAACTAGATATTACAACAGAAACGTTTAACTCTCTCTTTTCCAGCACTTTAGACACAGTTGCTCCGTTGCGCTTAAAGAAGATTAAAGAAAATAGTCCAACGCCGTGGTACAACGAGCACACTCGGGCCCTTAAGAGAGCAGCCAGAGAGATGGAGCGCAACTGGAAGAAAACAAAACTAGAGGTATTTCGCATTTCATGGAAGGAGAGCTCGATTGCATACAGAGAGGCCTTAAAAGCTGCTAGATCTGCTTATTTTACAACCCTATTAGAAGAAAATAAACATAATCCTAGGTATTTATTTGAAACGGTGGCTAAACTAACGAAAAATAAAGCTTCAAGCACCGAAGTTTCCAAGCAACACAGCAGTAATGACTTTATGAACTTCTTCACTTATAAGATTGATAATATCAGGGACAAAATTATAACTATGCAACCGTCTACTACAGTATCGCATCAGGCAGTGCATTGTAGCCTCCCTGAGGAAAAATTTGATTCATTCGTTGCTATAGGAGAGGAAGAATTTACTAAACTCATTAAATCATCTAAATCTACAACATGTATGTTAGACCCTATACCAACTAAGCTACTGAAAGAGATGCTTCCAGAGGTCCTAGATCCTCTTCTTAATATCATTAATTCATCTTTGTCTCTAGTATACGTACCAAAAAACTTTAAGCTGGCTATGATTAAACCGCTTGTTAAAAAAACGCTACTTGATCCTACAGAATTAGTCAATTACAGGCCGATCTCGAATCTACCTTTTCTGTCAAAGATACTAGAAAAGGCAGTATCCTCACAACTGTGTTCCTTTCTAGAAAGAAATGATATCTGAGGATTTCCAGTCCGGATTTAGACCGTACCATAGTACTGAGACTGCTCTCGTTAGAGTCACAAATGATTTGCTCTTATCATCCGATCGTGGTTGTATCTCTCTATTAGTGTTACTCGATCTTAGTGCTGCGTTTGACACCATTGACCACAACATTCTTTTAAATAGACTAGAAAACTATGTTGGCATTAGTGGAATTGCACTAGCATGGTTTAAATCAATTTACCGAGACGGCTCTGGTTAGAGTCACAAATTATCTGCTCTTATCATCCGATCGTGGTTGTATCTCGCTATTAGTGTTACTCGATCTTAGTGCTGCATTTGACACCATTGACCACAATGTTCTTTTAAATAGATTAGAACATTATGTTGGCATTATGGGAAATGCACTAGCATGGTTTAAATCATACTTATCTGACCGTTATCAGTTTGTAGCAGTAAATGATGAGATGTCTCATCGATCACAAGTTCAGTATGGCGTACCACAAGGCTCAGTACTAGGACCGCTGCTGTTCACTCTGTACATGCTACCCTTGGGAGATATCATTAGGAAACATGGCATTAGCTTTCACTGTTATGCCGACGATACTCAGCTCTATATTTCTTCAAAACCTAATGAAACTTATCAATTCACAAAATTAACGGAATGCATAGCGGATATAAAAAATTGGATGACTCGTAATTTCCTACTTCTAAATTCTGAAAAAACAGAGTTTCTAATTATTGGACAAAAAACTTCCTCACGTAATAATCTAGAATACTGTCTAACACTTGATGGCTGCTCTGTCAAGTCTTCGTCGTCGGTTAGGAACCTGGGTGTGCTCTTTGATACCAATCTTTCATTTGAAAGTCACGTGTCTAGTATCTGTAAAACTGCATTTTTCCATCTTAAAAATATATCTAAATTACGTCATATGCTCTCATTGACAAATGCGGAACAATTAGTTCATGCGTTCATGACCTCAAGGCTAGATTATTGTAATGCTCTACTGGGTGGTTGCCCTGCACGCTTAATAAACAAACTACAGCTAGTTCAAAACGCAGCAGCTTGAATTCTTACCAGAACCAGGAAGTATGACCATATTAGCCCAGTTCTGTCAAAACTGCATTGGCTCCCTATTAAACATCGCATAAATTTTAAAATATTGCTGATCACTTACAAAGCACTAAATGGTTTAGCTCCGCAGTACTTGAGCGAGCTCTTAACGCATTATAATCCGTCACGTCTATTGCGATCTCAAAATTCCGGCCAGTTACTAATACCTAGAATATCAAAATCGACTGCTGGCGGTAGATCCTTCTCCTATTTAGCACCAAAACTCTGGAACAGTCTTCCTACCATTGTCCGGGAAGCAGACACACTCTGTCAGTTCAAAGCCAGATTAAAGACACATCTCTTTGACCTAGCTTTCACATAATACATTATAGACTTCTATAATTTAATGTTAGGCTGCATAGATTAGGTCAGCCGGAACCGGGAACACTTCCCATAAATCCTGATGTACTCGTTACATCATGAGAAGAATGGCATCTACGCTAATTTTAGTGTCTGTGTTTATCCCGAGGTTTTCCTGCAGCCTGCCGGATCCAGGCCGTATCCAGATCTGACGAAGGACCTTCACCTGGACCCGATGACAACGCAGTGCTGAAGTGCCAACTAGTCTCTCCCTATGGAGGATCCCTTTACCACTCTACAGATAAAGCGTTGTCGGGAAAATTCGTTTCGCGTTCCTACCCCAAAGCAACAAAATAAAATAAAATTCCTTATCAAAATTTATAAGGAAAGACAAGTATTTTGTTTAGGCTTGGCTTGTAGGGAATTCCAAACCTGCATATATTCAAACGCACATAACTATAGAACCCATTCTAAATGCGCATGTGAACGCCATCAGTGTTTCTCACAGGTTCGCGTTTAAAGTCTGTGTAGAGGGAATGGTGTCGTCTTAGCGGCCCCTAATTTAATAACAAATGATCATTGCGACGGAAGCAAATCAATCAAAACTAACTTTAGATGGAAAATAACTTAACTCTGCTGTAAAGCCAAAACGATCTCTGTTACCTTAAATGATACGCTTATCTCTGTAAAGCTGCTTTGAAACAATCTACATTGTTAAAAGCGCTATATAAATGAAGATGACTTGACTTGACTTGACTTGATTAGGGTTGGAGCAAAACTGTGCAGAGCTGTGGCCCTCCAGGAATTGAGTTTGAGATCACTGCTTTAGACAGTCAATAGTAGAGTGAAATGTTAGTGTTGATGCCATTTTTCTGTAAGAGAACACCATATTCCTTAAAGGGTTAGTTCACCCAAAATTTTTAATTGTCATTAATTACTCACGCTCATGTTGTTCCACACCCCACAAGACTTCCATTCGTCTTCAGAACAAAAATTAAGATCTTTTTGAGGAAATCTGAGAGATTTCTGTCCCTCCATTGACATCTTACGCAACTACCAATTTCAAGGTTCAGAAAGGTATACAGACATAAATGTAATCCATGTGACTCCAGTGGTTTAACCTCAAATTTATGAAGTAATTTCTACCTTTCTGGAGCCTGAAAGTGGTAGTTGCGTAAGCTGTCAACAGAGGAAGAGAAAGCTCTCAGATTTCATTAAAAAGATCTTAATTTTTGTTCTGAAGATGAACTAAAGTCTTGCAGGTTTGGAACATCAGGAGGGCGAGTAATTAATGACATTATTTTCATTTTGGAGTGAACAACTTGCGTGAAAAACTTTCCTTCTTCGGTATGTTCAGTTAAAGGTCCAAGAGATTTGACAAAAGCTTAAACTTTACATGGGTTTTCAGTTGTTCATACAGGAACTTCCGCAGTCTTGGGGGAATGTGTAGACGTTTGGTTTCCTTCATCTCAGCCTTTTCGACCTTCGTTCAGGATTTCTGCACAGGAAAGTCGGATATGAAGAAAAAAAAAAATGTTTTTAGCTACACAAGAAATTAAATAAAGGAAATTGAACTACAAAGTATCATACAGACCAGGTTGAGGTTGAAAAACAATCGTACAGTATTTTACGTTCGTTAAATTACAACTGCCATCCCTAATTCTTTCAAATTCAAACACTGTATAAAATGCTAAGACTTCTGTTTCCAGTGGACTCCAACTGCATGTCATGTTAGCTTGTCTGCTCAACTATACCTTATAATATGTTTCATTATTTTCAATTAGGCTATATAAACAGTAACACAACAACATGCTCTATAAAAAGTTTTCATTAAAAATGTGTTGCTTACCTTTATATGAACTCCAGGATAAGTGCCATTTTCTTTGGGTATTTTGTAGCTCACTGCCTCAATGGGGTAGGAGATGTGGTCAATAATAACTTCTTGAATGACAGCAATCCTGAATGCCCATCACCTTAAACAAATAAGATATTACAAAATGAAAAACATTACATGATCACTTCAGAAAACCGCTCCAAAAATAGTTGTTTAAATCTTCCCTATACAATGTTTTTCTACTGACCATATAAGCATAAAATCTTTCAAGGGGGTGTTCAGCAACCAACTTTTTCTATAAACATTTTTCCTCAGACTTTAAATTTAAATGTGTTTTGCCAATATTGAATACTCATAATGATAAAAAATATATATACTAATAAAACAAAATACAAACCCATAAGGAGCATGCAGGGTGGTGCTTGGGATGCACAGTCCATCAGCAAAGTCCTGTCAATAGATAAGAAAACAACAGAAACACTATGAAACAAACTAATGAGGAGGGAGCTGGTAAAGAATGACTAACGTTACAGGCAGAAGTATAACAGCAGTCATGTTAAATGTAAATTAATCTTTCAAGGTCATTATTTGGGGTTTAAAGTCAAATAATATGTGTAGTGTGTGTATAATGTCTGTGTGTTGTCTAAAACAAAGACAAGACAATAAAAAGTCTAACGTAAACATAACATTAACATACCTCATTTGGCAGAAAATGTGGTGTTATCCTTGATCCACCTGTACTGCATCTTCACACACAGTCTCTTCACGTTGTATCTTCATGCCTTTTAAATCAAGCAAGTCTTAAATGGCCTTTCCTTTTCTTGGCGATTCATCTGGTAGCTTTTGTTTGCTCCAAAAACACGAGTAACGTGCACTTCATACTGGTTAACGGGTGCGCTCGGCACGAAATAAACCGTATCACCGACAAAATAAAAGCCAATAAACCAGTTACAACGAGGACACTATAACACATACAATCAGGGGAACTTCCACGAGTGTGAACTAAATCTTTCAATGTGTGACGATATGCATAAAATGATAAACGCGACAGCTCCGACATTGCCTAACAAGCCAGGTGGCAACTAAATAACTTTACAGCTTATTTGACATTTAGCAAAATCTAATTTTCGTTTTTTACCACAGAAGTGCCAGAATGGCTTCCACACATCCGAAATCCGACTTTAAAAAGCAACTTTGGCCGCGTCATCTGTGTGTAATGGCGCTTGAGTCTCAAACTTTTCGCGCCGATCAGTTTCTAGTTCCCACAATGAATGTAATTCAAAATACGGGTAAAAGTCCTGTAAAAGACAAATACGGAAAATTCCTTCAAATTAATATGGTACATTGTACCGTATTTTTACGGATTTTTTTACAGTGTATGCTTGCAACTGGGAAAGAACAGCTGGCAGCTGCACAGAAAGCTGACCCGTCTCTAGTCAAGTGTTTCGCTGAGGCTGTACAAAAAGATGAAGTAGCAGATACGTTTGTGGCTTATGTTTGGGAGGATGGAGTGATTATGCGTAAGTGGGCTCCATCAGAGAAGGATCTCAGCTGGAAGACTGTGTTTCAGGTAGTGGTCCCTCATAATTATCGTGAACAGATTTTGTGTTTAGCTCATGATCATGCTCTCTCTGGTCATCTGGGAGTAAACAAGACTTTTAGTCGCATCCTTCACTATTTTTACTGGCCTGGCTTGAAAAAAGCGGTTTCAGAGTACTGTCGATCGTGCCATGTGTGCCAGCTAGCTGGTAAACCTAATCAGGAGTGCTGAATCATTCCTAGTGCTCCTCTTCACCCTATTCCAGTTGTGTCGGAGCCATTTGAGAGAATTATTTGATTTGATCAAATTATTATTATTATTATTATTATTATTATTATTATTATGGATTCTTTCTTTTCAAGAGATTGTTTTGTAGAATTTGAAGTACACCGCTCTGAAGACAAACAAGAGAGCACTTTAAAAAAAAAGTCTAACTAAGAAGTATTGTTTTGTTGTTTATATTACATCCCTGACCTAGACCAGGGACCGTAACAACGTGTACACTAGCCTTGTGGAACAACTAATTAGTGCAAAACAAATTCAATGCGCATGTGCAAAGTACAAAGTGCGCACGGTTTCTAAGATTGGTGCGGTGCCTGTCCTATTCTGGTGACGAAATTTTCTTCCTGCATAAAAACTGAAGTGTATTTAACCCTCTGGTAAAAATGACTGAATTTTTTTTTATTTCAATAAAATTATTGTACAATATTTTCTTTTTTTATTTAATATTTAGTATTTTTAAGGGATTTTATGACACTCAATTATATTTGTGCAATAGTTCAAATCCATTTATTCACTTTTTGAGCATGGATCTGAAATTTAAAGGATTAGTTCTCCTCAAAACGAAAATTTCCTGATAATTTACTCACCCCAATGCCATCCAAGATGTCCATGTCTTTCTTTCTTCAGTGGAAAAGAAATTAAGTTTTTTTTGAGGAAAACATTTCAGGATTTTTCTCTACACAATGGAGTTCAACGGCAACCAGCATGTTGAAGTTCAAATCAATGCAGTTTCAAAGGGCTCTGCACGATCCCAGCTGAGGAACGGAGTCTTATCTGGCGAAACCATCACTCATTTTCTAAAAAAAAATAAACATTTATATACTTAACCACAAAGTTCATCTTGTGCTGGTCTGCGACGCGTCAGGCATTACGTAATCACGTTGGAAAGGTCACGGAAAAAAAGAAGAAAATAATAATAATAATAATAATTAATTATAATAAAAATGTCGGACGATTTTGAAGTCGGAAGAAAAAATGAGACGGAATTTTTCGCCCTTCCCTCCTTTTTGAACCGGAGTACACAGACAAATAACTTAGATAGATGACGTGACGCGTGACCTTTCCAACGTGATGACGCAATGCGTGGATTTTCTTTTCCACTTTTGCACGCTGTATAATTGTATATAGTTTTAATTAAGTAAGGTTGGATTATTTCTATGTTGAGCTGCCTGTTCATGAAGCTGAAAGTGCACATAATAAAATAATATACCATTGATGCAAACCAACAGGAATCCTTGCTTTTTCTGCTCTATTATGTTTATGTTTTATGTGGGTAGGGCCCCATATTAGTTATTGAAACGGGCCCCCAGATGCTTAAGGCCGCCCCTGCCAAACGCTTCCACTAGATGAAATTTGCATCCCATTTATTTCCAATGCGCTCATACAACACGGACTATACAAGTATGACTGTTTTTTTTCAGGACCATTTAACCTTTTCGAATCATGTCCATGATTGCTTTGTGTGTTCACACAGCAAGTGCCGAAACCTTTACCAAGTTTTGTAACATTACGATACAGTAAAAAAATCAAAATTTTCAGGCAAAAATGACCGAACATCACCATTGTGCTGGGAGAGAACAGAGGCTACATACACTATCAAGGGATGCCCAAACTATGTACGAAATGTGGAAGAGTTGGGCATCTTGCTGAGGCATGCCAAGAATTAGTATGTGGAAGAGTTGGGCATCTTGCTGAGGCATGCCAAGAATTAGTATGTGGAAGAGTTGGGCATCTTGCTGAGGCATGCCAAGAATTAGTATGTGGGAAGTGCAAAGAAATTGGCCACAGTTTTGAAAATTGTACCAATGGCAGACGGTGCAATCTCTGTGGAGAAGCAACCCATCTCTACAGAGACTGCCCTAAAAGTTTTGCGAACAAACTGAAAGGAAACAAGATGGCCACCCCACAAAAAGTGCAAACAAAAGAACAAAGAGATGAGGAAATGGCCCCTTAGGTTTGGGCGGGAAATTCAAATCCCCAGCCAGCCTCAGGGATTGGACAAGAAGGAGGAAGGGGGCGACCACAGGGGCGGAGTCAATCTTGGCAGTTGGTCAGGGGGAGGAAGCCAATCCTCCAAATGAAAAGGAAAAAGAAGACAATATGGAGGATAAAGAGGAGGAAACGGCTTCCTCCCTAGTAACCGTGTCTGAGGCTAGTGCGTCGACTAGTGGGAGTGAAACAGATTGTTCTCTCCCCAATGCTCAAGTGCAGAAGAGAACTGCGAGATCTCCTCTGGTTCAAACAGAGGAGAAAAAGCTGTGGGTAGCGCATCGGCTAGATGGTTCCCCCTTGGAAGATCTAGTCCGTATGTGGCCCGCAGAATCTCCTAATGAAGTCTCTTTTTTTTGCATTTTAAGCTAAGAACATCGTCGCCAAAGGATTCGCAAGAGGCTCTCTCTGCGAGTCCTGAAGCGTCAAGCCCTTGCCCCCTTGATCCCATGTCTTCTGGGGAAAAGGAAAGGCAAGTGCACCAAGAAATAACATGATTTTAATTATATCTCTGTAGTCCCTTGGTTGCTTTTAAATGTCTCACACCCTTTTAACCATACTGCTCATGGCTCTCACAATCTCTACAAACAATGTGAGAAGTGTGAGGAGCAATATACGAGCACAGAGCATCTTATGCCTTTTAAAATCTTTTAAGTCAGTTTTTATTGCAAGAATGTGGTCTGCCTTTTTTAACAAATTACAGGAAGTCGGAGGAGGTTTGAACCCCAGGACTTTCCATCTGGAGCGGGTCCAATTTTAACAAAAATGACGGTGTTGCTATTAACAAAAATGACGGTGTTGCTATTTTAATCAAAAATCCCAATATTTTGGTGAAGGGCAGCACTGTGGTGAGGGATGGGCGGGCAATTTTAGCTAATCTGACTTTTTTAGGTAAGGATTTTAACATTTTAAATGTGTATGGTTTTACAGACAAAAATAACAGGTATGAGCTTTTAGAAGACCTGCAGGCCCACATGTTAGGTAGGGCTCCTCTAGTGGTAGCAGGGGATTTTAATTGTGTTTTATCCAAAAAGGACAGAAAGAGGGTAGGAGAGGATTTTAAGGTTGACAAGACATCGGTTTTATTAAAAGACATAGTCAAAGATTTTAAGTTAGTTGACTGTTTTAAAACAATGCATCAAAGAGAGGAGGGCTTCACCTGGTTCAATAGTGACAGCGCCAGAGCCTCTCGAATTGACTGTTTTTACACTCTGTCCTGCACTCTTTCACTGCCCACAGGTGTGACTGCAGGGGGGGGCTGTGGAAGCTGAACGATAACACGGGGAGGGTCGATCACCACTTAACTTTTAGAGGGAGGGAGGTCAAAAACACAGAAGAGATTATGGGTCAGATCAGAGACGCCATCTGTTATGCGAGAGACAGAAACATTCGGCTAGTAGTCCTAAATTTAGATTTCGAAAAAGCCTTTGACCGCGTCTCGCACCAGTACCTGCTTCAGCCTAGTACCTGCTAAAAACTGCTTCAGGTACTGGGAAAAATGGGTTTTCCTGGGAGGTTTATAGCCTGGGTGGGATTGCTGTACAACGATCTGTCTAGCAGAATTTTGGTTAATGGGCATTTATCCAAAGCTGTTAAACTCTACAGCGGCGTCCGTCAGGGGTGTCCTTTATCTCCCCTTCTGTATGTGGCTTGTATTGAGCCACTGGCACAAATCTTGAGAAGGGACCAATGGATTAAAGGACTAGATATCCCAGGAACTGGTGGACTGACGGCGACCTGTGTTTTATATATGGATGACATGACCCTTTTAGTGACTGACCTTGTATCAGTATGAAGAGCAATGGACTTGACTGACTGGTACGGTCGGGCCTCCGGCGCCAGGCTCAATAGGAGTAAGTCCGAGGCCCAGCTCTTCGGGCCGGAACGTTGACACAGGTGATGCTAGACACTAGATTTGGATTTTAAAGACAATGATTTGAAAATTTTAGGTGTAAAATTTGACAGAGAGGGTGGAGGACAAGGAAACTGGACTGACATCTTAGGGAAAGTTAGGCAAAGACTGGGCTTTTGGGGACTAAGACAACTGACGTACGAAGGCAAGATTTTAATTTTTAAAGCCGTGATTTTACCACTGATTTTACTTGTCTGTTCTGTTTTTAGTCCCCCAAGACGATTCCTGGCCAACCTGGAGAGGGCGGTCTTTTATTTCCTGTGGTGGTCCAAGTGGGAGTGACTAAAGAGGGAGGTCGTCAAAAAGAAAAAAGAGAATGGCGGGAAAGGCCTCCCAGACCCCCACCTGTTTTTAGGCAGCCACTTTGCTGCCCTCCACATCCAATACGCGCTGACCCCATCCAGAGAACACAAGACAGCAGCCATGACCAGATTCTGGATGGGACTAGGTGAGGCCAAAGATGTTTGGAGGAACGTAGCCCACCCAGCTCTCCAGAACAGGCTTAAGGACTTATCGTGGATGGTGGCTCATGAGATCCTCCCGGTCAGGGCGGTCATGCACTCCAGAGGCATGGCCAAAAACTCCATCAGCCCACGGTCGGGATGTGGTTCCCCGGAGACCGTCTACCATCTGCTCTGGGAGTGCAGCTGTGCGGGACCTGTGGGCCAAGACCGGCCCCCTGGTTTTCCCGTGCCTGCCAGCGGGTGGGGTCCAGATGGAATACAAACTCGCCATCCTGGGGGTGGGTCAGGGCTTGAAGGAGCTGACATCACAACAATTTGCCTCGCTCTGGCTCACCCTAAACATCATAAAGGATACCATCTGGGTCACCAGAAACCTGCTGGTGGGGAAACGCGTGACGGTCCCCCTCCACGTGTGCGAGCAGAAAATAACATCTACGCTGCAGGAGGAGCCGCACGTCGTTATTCAGATGGGGGGGGGCAAGGCCGCACAGAGAAGGTCCTGGCCGCCACCGACCCTGGCCGCCCGTAGCTGCACCCTCACCACACCGGCTACGGGAACAGCGGGCCAGCGGGCCGGAGGAGAGGGGATCTCCGCTGGGCACTGGAAGCGGGGAATCCGGAGCCTGTTCTGGAGACCTGGAGTGAATGGACAATCTTGATAGGGACTCACCCGCGATCCTGTACAAGAGATTATGTTTTAGTTGGCATGGTTTATTGTTTTATATCCTTTATTTCTATTTTACTTTCATTCATTTTACCTCTCTTTTAAACCAAACATTTTACACACTTGGACTTTTACACGACACACCACCCAAAACTGATTTTAACCATTAATTGTCATTTTTGTCTTAAAGGCATGTGTAATGTTTAAAATAAGAAAAAAATGTGGAAATGG
Source organism: Squalius cephalus (assembly GCF_949319135.1). Taxonomy (NCBI): domain Eukaryota; kingdom Metazoa; phylum Chordata; class Actinopteri; order Cypriniformes; family Leuciscidae; genus Squalius; species Squalius cephalus. The sequence goes on from NC_137129.1 coordinate 45,294,168, forward strand.
AATGAAAATGTGTCAAACTTTTTTCGAAAGAAAAAATCTGTTCTTATCTGCCAATGGCAGACCCTCCAAGACTTTTACGATACACATGCACAGTGGTGGGAGATGGTAAAGGACCGGACAAGTAAGAAGGGACAAGAAGAATAGGGAAAAGAGACACATGATGGGGCTGCAAAAAAAGACTACAAAGATATTTTAATCTTTTTAATAATGGCTTTGATTTTAATGATGAAATTAAAGAGGTCAAAAAAGAAATGTCAGTTTTATCCAGTTTTCAAAGTAAAGGGGTTATTTTAAGAAGTAAAGAGAGAGAGAGAAGAAGGTGAAAAATGTACTAGGTTGTTTTTTTTTAAAGATACTAACAAGGGGAGGGGTAAACAATTTTTACCAGGAGCTATATAGTCCCACAGAAGTACATGAAATCACTCTGAAGGAAGTTTTAAATTTTTTAGTCAAGAAAGTAAATAGTCCAAATGAGCTTTTAATCCAAGATTTTACCATTTTAGAAACCCAAAAAGCACTCAAAGGTTTTAAGAGGGGGAAGTCCCCGGGGGCAGATGGACTCCCCCTGGAGTTTTATCTCACCTTTTGGGATATTTTAGCTCATGAATTATTGACTATTTTTAAAGACTTTGAGACCCTTGACAGACTTCCGGACAGTTTTAGAACAGGGATAGTCTCTTTACTGTACAAAAAAGGTGACCGGACTGACTTAAAAAATTGGAGACCTATCACACTATAAATTTGGATTGCAAACTTTTTAGTAAAGTTTTAGCTACACGAATGTCGACCGTTTTAGAGGACGTAATCCACCCGGATCAAGCCTGCGCTGTGCCCAGAAGAAAGATAACAGACAGCTTAGTTCTGATTAGAGATGCCATCTGTTATGCGAGGGACAGAAACATTCGGCTTGTAGCCCTAAATGTAGATTTTGAAAAAGCATTTGACCGAGTCTCGCACCAGTACCTCTTTCAGGTACTGCAAAAAATGGGGTTTCCAGAGAGGTTTATCACTTGGGTGGAATTGCTGTATGAGGGCTTAGTCAGCAACATATTTGTAATTGGGCATCTTTCCAAAGCTGTAAATATCTACACCGGGGCGTCCGTCAGGGGTGTCATTTATCTCCCCTTCTGTATGTGGCTTGTATTGAGCCACTGGCACAGATCTTGAGAAGGGGTACATGGATAAAAGGACTAGACATACCTGGGACCGGCGGACTGACAGCAACGTGTGTTTTATACATGGACGACATCACTCTTTTAGCCACGGACATTTTATGTCATTTTATATTTAATACGAAGAGCAATGGACTTGACTGACTGGTACGGTCTGGCCTCGGGCGCCAAACTCAACAGAAGCAAGTCCGAGGCCCTGCTCTTTGGACTGTGGGACGAGACAGACACAGATGGACTCGATGTAGATTTTAAGGACACAGATTTTAAGATTTTAGGAGTTAAATTCGACAAGGAAGGGGGTGGACGTGAAAACTAGACTGACTTGCTAGGGAAAGTTAGGAAAAGACTGGGGTTTTGGGGACTACGACAGATGACTTTGGAAGGTAAAGTGGTGGAAAAGGCCTCCCAGACCCCCACCTATTTTTAGGCAGCCTTTTTACCGCCCTTCACATGAGATATGCCGTGACCCCATCCAAAGAAAACAAGACAGCAGCTTTTGCACGATTTTGGATGGGGTCTTACTTAAGATTTTTAAAACTTTTACCAGTAGACTTGACAACCCCTGTGTCTTTTAACCTCCCAAAAGAATACAGTTTTATCAAGAAGTTTTTAAGGTAACACTTTATTTTGATAGTCCGTTCGTTGAGACTATACTAGTTATTAGTAGCCATTCAGTAGCTTGTCAACAGTGCATCAGTTGACATTCAACAACACTGTTTCAACAGACAAGTAACATACGTTCAGCTGACTGCCTATAGACTATAAGGTACAATTCAAGTGTTAATCTACAGATTTTACAAAAAAGTGCCTGTTGACTGTCAATGTTATTTTGCAACAGGTTATTAACCAATTGGCGACTAACTTTCAATTGTCAACTAACTTTCTGTAGATTGAGTACCAACAGTCAAGATCAATCTGTCAGTTAAATGTCAACAGTCATGTCAGCATATGAAGTATATGATACTGTATATCCTACTCAAGGGGTCTCATATGCATCAAATTAATGATTATTTTAGCTGATTTAAAACTGTTTTTAAAAAATTGTTAACCATTTGTAGATAACCTGTTGATAGTCAACTAAAGATTAGATCTGTTGCTTGTCAACAAATAAATTGTTTATGATCAGTAGACTATTAATAGACATTATCCACCAAGTGTTAGTAGATACATTTTAGGACTATCTAATTAAAGTGAAAAACAGTTTATATCAGTAGAAAGTCTATAACCTATCAACAGATTGAAAACATACTTTTTTTTGTACGTTTGGATAGATGCTGAAACGTATGATACAGACATGTCTGCAACGTATAATTATTACGAATTCGCAGCTACAAAACGTTTACGAATCATAAAGATATCTGTATCATTTCACTTATACTGTTTTATAGATAAATGTAAGTTCCCTTAACCCTACTCCCAAACCTAAATATAAATTACTCATTTTATACAGAATATAAAAAGAATAAAACACTTTATGGACAGAGATGTGTAGGGAAATGCCAGTTTTATTAATAGCATTAAAAAATATTTTGAGCCACTAACATTAATCCTACTCCTGCCCATAAACCTACCCATAACCATTTCTTAAAACTATGCAGGCTAAAATCATGAAGAAAAACAACAGATGTGTAATCATAATAATTTATTGTGAAAATGTAAATCGGTACCAAAAGTCGCTCAAATGACGATGTGTTGCAGTCCTCTCTGGCAGTATATAATAGTTTTGTATAAGGGACAGAGCAGAATTTAAGTTATTAATCCATGAAAATGTTAACCCAGCTTCCCTCTGCTGCATGAAGACGGACCGCGCGCTTCTGCATTTCAATGTTGTTTCAACTGAAACACGGCCTGCTGCAATCTGTGACGAAGCAGGCGAGAGCCAATGAGCGTTTGAAATCACTGCCGTAAAACATGTCGTAACGCTTCTTGAGGGCGCAATTTTTGAATTTAAATTCATCACGAGCGCGGGATTTGACATTTACGGTCACTGCTGAGAATGGAGATGGAGAGCGCTGGATGTGGATGAAGGGCTGAATTTGGATCTGTTTCTTGCTTGCGTATGGATTATAAAGATTTGGATTACATCTAACGTTACGTTAGCTAATAAAAATTATGTATTTTGTTCATTTATATTGTGTTTTGGTATATTATGGTTCTATAGGAGAAAACGCCCTTTTTGTGTCTCAACGTAACGTTAAATAAACTAAATGTTACAAAATGGTTAAACGATTAAAGAAGGTATTGTTAAGGGTTTAAACTATAGTCTTGTCTGTTAATCCTCCGAAGCGATTTGCAGCAGGAACAGAGATTGTTTCTTAAATGAGTAACTGTTATAACGTTAAACTGCATTTAATAAATGCGATTTTCTGTAAAACTTACTGTCATGAAAGGCTAAATGTATTAATTGTTTTCACATAATCAGATGGTTCAGATGTGATCGTGATATCCTAGTAAATAATGGGTTGCATTATTTTTATTTTTTTATTTTTTTTATTAATAAAAGTGATTTTTTTTCTCTGATGTGCTGGCCATAGTGTTTGTTCTACTTCAGTCAGGTTAGGTATGCAATCTGTTGATAGGTTATAGACTTTCTACTGATATCAACTGTCTTTCACTTTAATTAGATAGTCCTAAAATATATCTACTAACACTTAGTTGAGAATGTCTATTAATAGTCTACTGATCATAAACAATTTCTTTGTTGACAAGCAACAAATAAGCAACTACATGTAATCTTTAGTTGACTATCAACAGATTATCTACAAATGGTTAAAACATTTTTAAATCAGCTAAAATAATCATTAATTTTATGCATATGAGACCCCTTGAGTAGGATATACAGTATCATATACTTCATATGCTGACACGACTGTTGACTTTTAACTGACAGATTGATCTTGACTGTTGGTACTCAATCTACAGAAAGTTAGTTGACAATTGAAAGTTAGTCGCCAATTGGTTAATAACCTGTTGCAAAATAACATTGACAGTCAACAGGCACTTTTTTCGTAAAATCTGTAGATTAACACTTGAATTGTACCTTATAGTCTATAGGCAGTCAGTTGAACGTATGTTACTTGTCTGTTGAAACAGTGTTGTTGAATGTCAAGTGATGCACTGTTGACAAGCTACTGAATGGCTACTAATAACTAGTATAGTCTCAACGAACGGACTATCAAAATAAAGTGTTACCGTTTTTAAAGAACCATGTTTTAGAGGATTTAGATATCACAGTTTTAACTAGCCACAAGGTTCTTGTCTCTTGTGCAAGACCAGGAACCATTAGCCTGCTGGTGGGGAAACGCGTTACGGTGCCCCTCCACGCATGCTAGCATCTAGTAAGATCAACGCTGCAGGAGGCGCCAGACGTCATTATTCGGATGGGGGGGCTGGGGTCGCACGGAAGAGGTCCCGGCCACCACCGTACCTGGCCGCCTGTAGATGCACCCTCACCAACTCCGGCTACGGGAACAGCGGGCCATTCAATATGTTGAATGCAAAATGCATTCAACATATTTTGTTGAATGCATTTTGCCTTTTTAGCACTATTTTTTACTTTTCTTGGGTTAAATTCAGTATTTTCTTGCATTCATTAAAGGGGTGGTTGAGTGTGATTTCACTTTTCTAACTTTAGTTAGTGTGTAATGTTGCTGTTTGAGCATAAACAACATCTGCAAAGTTACAACGCTCAAAGTTCAAAGCAAAGGGAGATATTTGCTTTTAAAGAAATTGCTTTTTAAGGACTACAACAAACGGCTGGTAGAGACTACACCACATTCCTCCCTGCTTAGTGACATCACAAACCCAAAATTTACATAAACCCCGCCCCCGGGAACATGATTTATAGATTATCAAGACTGAATATGCCAAGCAATGACTAGAAGATCACTCTACATCAGCTACATAAATTCATCAACTAACCATTCAGAAATGTCCTGTTGCTTCTACATGTTGTCACTTCTTCTTGAGTCTCTCCATCTTTGTCTGACTCCAGTTTGAACATAAAAGGTGAAAAGTTTTTGAAATTTTCAGTGCATGTGTGTGTGAGGTAAAAGGACACAAGCTCTTGAAGCTCTGCCCCCTGTGCCGGGAGCAGCAGCTCATTTGCATTTAAAGGGACAGACACAAAACGGTACGTTTTTGCTCACCCTCAAAAATTGACAATTTTAACATGCTATATAAAAATATCTGTGGGGTATTTTGAGCTAAAACTTCACATACACACTCTGGGGACATCAGAGACTTATTTGACATCTTGTGAAAAGGGCATTATACCACCCCTTTAATATTCACTTGTGTGTGCTTATACGAGTATCATTAAATTATAATAGTATAAAAGTTATTAACTTTTTTAAATATAACATTTAAAAAATCTAGTGTTTTATCATATCTAAATATTTATTCAAATGCAAAACCTATAAATAAGTAAGCAGTAATGACCTGCAATACTCTTTTGAGCAACTAGACTAGTAGATGCATGTATATTCATTAAAGAGCCATACAGACACCTAGAGGGTAAACCATGGCATTACAAATGGAAATTATTATTTTTCTGGCACAAAATGACTCTAATTTGCCTCTTTGCATTGGAATTGAAAACCCTTTTCTCCATTTTAACCTTAAATACTACACTAATTGTAACAAAATTAGAAAAAAAAAATTATTTTAAGTTGTCATTAATGGAACATAATTATTGCACAAATAGTATTTAGTACCAAACGATCTCCTCAAAATATTATTGAACTAAAATATAGAACATTTATTTAATTAAAAAATAGTTCATGTGTATTGTCACATTTGACCACCAATGAGTCTGAGTGTGACCAATAAGTAAATAATCCCTGAGGGTTAAATACAAGAAAAGCATTAACATTAATGTTGCCTCTCCATCAATCTCCCAGAATAAAATGATACTGTAAATGTCTTCGACATAATAATCAATGCACACTATGCTGCAGTGTTTCCCAAAAATTGCTGCAAATACTTGCTTAAAGCCATTAAAATGTATTGGCAGCACTGGTTTGTTTGGAACTAATGAGAGCTCCATGAACCACGTGACCGTGTGTCGCCGACGCTGGCAAGAGGGCGGAGCACCAGGGGTCCAATGTTTCAGAAAAAACTGAAGCTTCCCCGGGCGCCACCATTGATTAGCGGACCATCACCTGCAGTTAGCATTCCATTGACTCCCATTCATTTTGGCGTCACTTTGACAGCGAATAACTTTACATCTGAGGCGTTTGAAGACTCCATTTGTCCATTATTTATTTCTAAAGAAACACGAAAATGTATAAAAGGCTCCATTACCTTGTATCTTACGTTATGGCCCCGTAGAAGCCGTTTTTGTAAAAATAGGCTAACGATTGCGTCATAACCACGCGACTCTCTGTCGCACAGTAGAGAGATTACCGTATGGACAGGAGGAGAAGCTCGCGGGCAATCGGGGGGACGTGGAGGCAAAATGACAAAATAATTAATCAGAATACTTGCAAAAGTTGCTCCTGCTCCAGCTCATGGACAGCTCCTACTCACGATCTCCGTCTCTGCAAGTTTCGGAAGGGAATGATTCAGATTTCTCTCGGCACAGCTACTAGAAGACAGACGGGTTGCTCATGTCACATCTACGTCGTCAAGCTCAGTTTGAGTCTGCGCAGTCGCTCAGCCATCAGGAAGTGAGAGCTTCTAATTGACTTCACTTGTCTCCGTTGAATCCAATGGGGTCGCTGTGTCCATTTCTTTTACTGTCTATGCGGAGCACACATGCACTGAAAATTTAAAAAACTTTTAGCCTTTTATGTTCAAACCGGAGTCAGACAATGATGGAAAGATTCAAGAAGTGACCCGGGAGGAATGTGGTGTAGTCTCTACCAGCCGTTTGTTGTAGTCCTTAAAAAGCAATTTCTTTAAAATCTCCCTTTGCTTTGAACTTTGAGCGTTATAACTTTGCAGATGTTGTTTATGCTCAAACAGCAACATTACACACTAATTAAAGTTAGAAATGTCAAATCATAATTAACCACCCATTTGACTGAGACGCTACAGCGATCTGTTATGTAAGTGCGCCAAAACGGTATTTATACGCTCTATGCACGAACGCTACTGACGTATTTGCAGTAGAATCTCAGCCAGCGTCTTTACTTCTGCATAGCGCGTTCTATAGCGAAGTGTACTAGCGGCAAAACTTTATTAAAATTAATTTTCTCATGGATGTGTCCCACCTTGAATGAGTTCTGGACGTCAGTCTTTCAAACGATGTCTGAAGTTCTTCATCATCAAATTGAGCCAAACCCTCTTACTGCAATTTTTGGCATTGCTCCAAATTTGGGCTTGCCTAAAGTTAAGCTGAAAGTATTAGCCTTTACCTCTTTATTGGCCCGTAGGGCTATCTTACTCAAGTGGAAAGATCCTGCTCCTCCTTCCCACTCACATTGGATTAGGGACATTATGTCATGTATGAATTTAGAGAAAATGCGTTACACCACCCAGGGATCTGAGAATAAATGTGAAAAAATATGGCGCCCCTTCTTGACATTCTTTGAGAAACCAACTACAACAATATCAGAGTAGCTACCCCTTTCTCCCCCCTTTTTTTTTTTAAATTTTGTATATTTCTTTTATTTTTTTTTTATTTTTTTATTATTATTTTAGGTGTGTATTTAGTGTCTTCCATTCTTAATATTTTCACCTTTATGTATTATAATTTAGACTGTGATTTAAATAATCTCATGCAGGAATTTGTAATGCAGGTCTGTTTGTAATTGGGTGAGAGGGCGGGATATGGGTGGGGTATGTTGATATGTATATTCCAAAAACAAAATGTATATTCCTTTGTATAGTAATTGTTTTTGCAAAGTTGTCATTCAATAAAAAAACCTTTGAACAAAATTAATTTTCTCAGAAACGGAGACAGCGATTTTAGGAACCGTTTTGCTAGTCGGATTTCTTCTCTTTCTTACTCTTATGTGTGACAGTTAACTGCCTCACAATATTGTTAATATCATTCACGTTAACCGCTGGAAGTTCTTGTAAATAGCGAGCGTAATTTGCCATTATCTCCACCGAATGCAAAAACGGCTTCCGACGCAGCACCGGATGCAACTGGGTGGGCTGAGACAAAACGCGGAAGTGATCGTGCATAGAGTGTATTGTTTGAATTTCGTATTAAAACTTACAAAATTTGAAAGCTGAGACTTTGTTTCATATCAAAAGCAGAGTTGGCGATTTGGCGTGAGATTTACTAAGGCAGAGGGAGAGCGTGAGACAGAGCCTGTCCGAAAGCTTATCTCACGGCAAATGTGTGAGAGGTGGCAACATGGTGTGAACGCAAGTCCTTATGCCTTAGTTGTTTATGTGGCAAAAAAAAAGTCTTCGCCAACTCAAACATGTGAAGCCTATTGGTCAGCTATAAGTGCCATTGACGGGTTAAGTATCATCGATGGGTAACTACTGTTCAGCAACACACACACACATACACACACACACACTCTGTGCTTTGAGCGTTGTAGGGAGGTTTATGCTACTCGGAGAGAGCTGTGCAGTTTTGCATTAGTATTTCCATTGACCTCAATAGCAGATTTTCAGACAGGACAGACACCCACAAATAATAGCATTCCAGTAAAAGCAAACTTTACTTTCATGACAAGAGCAACAAGGATAATACAGTAGGCCTTCATGTGCACAAAACAAATGTATGTAAATCATTTATTTATAATGTCGAACTGACAAATTTGCTTTGAAAAGAATGATTTAATCTTACATCTTTGTTTTGCAAAATGTTTCCTTCATTGCAGTTTGCTTTGTATAAAATAAAACCTATATAAGACTGTGACATAGAGCTGCTCGATTACGGCATAAATCATAATCAATATTGTATTATTTAACATGATTACAAGTGGGCAATATGACCAAAACCTTATACAAGTAATTTATTTAACAATAGAGGTATATTTATCAAATATTTGCTGGAAATAAGGTTGCTACCTTTCTTTCTTTCTTTCTTTCTTTCTTTATTACCGCTGTGGTACAGGCTGAGTGGATGCAGAAGATCCGGAGGGATGACTTCAACCCGACCAAATTTTTAAATGCATATCATTTTCAGTGTATTTCACCTGTGCGTTTCTGTGCTTTCTATTACTCCATTTATTTTGTGCAAGTGAGATGAGTAAAGATCATAAATCATTATTATCTGTCTGGTGTTTATAAGCAGCACAGTATTGTACTACGTGTAAAATATACACAAACTTACCTTTATTAAATTGTTTGTGGTACCTACAGTTAAAAATGTAAATGTTGTAAGTAAAAAATTGATGTAAGTAAAAATATATGCGCAGAATTGAGAAAATAGTATTTATGGAGATAAATTGTTGCCTATCTCAGGGCAAATATGTGAATGTTCACGGTGCATTTTATGCAAACAACTCTAATCGTAGTTGTAACTCTATATTTACAGTAGGCATAACTGTCATTGCGTATGCGTATATGAGTCAAATACAATCTTCTGTTCGTATTCAGTTGTATTTCATTCATTAATCTGACTATGCATCCGTGCATTTAATTGCCATTGACTCGTGTGATAGTAATATGGATCTTAGTAGTATTTTAAGGGATAATTGATTCTATAAACAACTATAAAAGATAATATTCGGCTTTCTCCGGCTCCCTGCACTGGGCGTAATGCGAAACCGGAAGTGATGATGATGATATGATGATGATGATGATAATATATACTTTATTTATCCCGAGGGAAATTCAAGTATCCAGTAGCATACATTAATTAAACACACATTAAACCTATTCAAATAAAATTAAAATTAAATTAACTTATAACACAATAGCCACAATAAAACAAACCAGTGCAAACCAGTAAACAGTGCAAATTGAGGTAAAGGAGGGGGGAGGGGGAGGGGGGATTCCTCGGACAGATTGTTCTGGGTAATTAAAAAAATTTTTGCTAAATTATGCTGGTCAAGAAATCAAGAATTTATTGTCATAACTAGAACTCAAAATCAAGCATCTGTTTTCTTTATTTAAAAATAAAACTTTGTCCATGACGGAAAAGGCATCTGTGACTGAAGTCCATTGTTAACATCAGTTGTCAACCCCAGTACCAGCTGTTAAGATCATTAACTACTCTATAGTTCTTGTTTCTTCTGATATGATCGCAAGCATGACAGGCTTGCTCAGGACCAAAGATGCTTGCTCTTGCTACAAAATGTTCCCTCCAGGTGAAGAACTGCCTGTACAAATCATCATTTTGGTCCAGAAGCTTAAGATGTTCAGCTAGCTCTTTGGGGGAGTTGAAGTCATCCACATGGATAAAGGCACTTCCTGGTATGAATTCCTCATAGTTCTTCCTGGGTGGGCCGAGGACCACGGGAACAGTGCCGAGAGATAGAGGGTTGTACAGTTTTTCTGTAATGTAGTCTTTATGGATGGAGTTCTCAAAGGACAGGTAGAATTTACAGCTGGACACCACATCTGAATAATCTTGATTACTAATGCGCCTGTTGAAGTGATTTCCGTAGGTTTCTATACTAATGTGTTCTTTTAACTCTTCATAGTATTTCGACCGCTTAAAGTTTGAGTTCCAGTTACTTACAATCCAGCAAACAAGTTTATTCTTATGCGGGATTTCATCATGTTTCTTTCCACCAGTGTTCTCTGAGATTTGCCCGTAAGGGACCATGATGTCTGAATCTTGTCTGTAAGTCATGGTCAGATTAAACAGATTGTTTAGATTTGACCGCTGTCCTGAGTTACTGGGAGATTCCATGTTCATCCAGACCCATTTCTGGAATGGAGGTCGTGGCACTTTCGGCATGTTGGACAAGTCCCCATTGATGTCTCTGTGATGAAATAAAACGCCATGTGCTTTGTTAAACTGACTCTTGTCAACTGTCAAGTGGCAGCCGTGGATGTCGTACATTGAACTACAGAGTCCTAAATCAAACGGTTGCCCAAAAGGCCACATCCAGATCAGGAGAATGGTGTCTAGATCGCTTCCCTGCGATGAAGCCGCTTCTGTTTGTGTTAACTGGTGTCTGAGAGAGGTGAAGTTCACCATACAGGTGTTGTTCACTATTTGGATTTGATCTGGCGTCTTAAGAGCATTGATGCAGATGTTTCCGCAGACATCATGTTTGGGAACGGCTGGACAGTTTAACCAGTTTATTGACGGCTCATGATACATGTAGAATATTGCTGAGAAAAATGTCATCAAAACCACTGCGATGAAGAGGTTCTTACAGGATCTGGAGGAGTTTTGGGACTCCATCTTTGACCTTCTGTGGAGAGAGCATGAGTAAGTGCTGGTGTTTAAATATATTTCTAGATTTGTGTCATAACAGCTCTGATTAGCTCTATAATTAATATCTTAGGAAGAATTTTTTTTTTCATAACCCATGAAAGGCTACTTAAGGGCACATGGTTTCAAGGACACAGATATAGCCTAACCCAGGTGGCAATTATTTTTTATTGCTTTAATTAGGACCAAAAATGGGCAATAAAACACATTTTTCACATCCTTACAAGTGTTTTTTAATGGAACTTTTTAGGGTTACTTTTGAGTGTGTGTGTGTGTGTGTGTGTGTTTTAACGTATTATTGGTCATGAAGTAATTAAAAACAGCTGATCTGCTTATATGGAGATGAACAAATTGGATGTGTTTAAGACAAAATCTTGCACTTAAGCAAGGTTACTACAGGTTACACATTGAGTTGACAGTTTGAACGTTCTTGTTTTCCATTTTTTTTACTTCAAGATCTGAGGTGAATTATCCATTGGTGCTTTCAGTACGGCTACAAATGGAACACTAAATGATGTACTAAATTATACATTTAGACATTATTGTTGCACTTAAGAAACATAAATGGCAAACACACCAATAGCGGAGCGAAACATTGCTGTTTGTTTGAACCTTGTTCGAGTTCGGTGCAAAGTTTTCCAATGCCAGCCACAAATGTCTCTAAGTCAGATAAAACTGTGCTGATATTCTCAACCCTGATGCGTAAAACAGGGGAAACACTGCGCCATGTACATCAATCCAGTTAGAATGCTTTTCAACCCACAAATTTACTATGGATTTACTGTAGTAACACTAACTGTAATCATCGTATTGTGGCAGAAATGTGGCAAATACATATTGAATTGTATTATGTTATTGTCAGGGTCCTGTCCATGTCTCTGTTCAACGTTTCTTTGTTTGTCTTGTGTCTGAGCACATGGCTCTGTCTCTGTTTGTGTTGGCCATGTGCTCCTCTTATCCAGTTCTTCAGGACTATGGCTAAGGGCCATGAGTACAATGATGCGGCCCCTCTGTCTGTCTGGATGATCCCCTGCCACAGTGGGAGATGGAGCAACTGAGGACTTTGGAGTCAAGTCCGCTCGAGTCACCCCAGAGTCCATCGAGTCCGCTCAAGTCACCCCAGAGTCCGTCGAGTCTGCTCAATTCACCCCAGAGTCAGTCGAGTCCGCTCAATTCGCCCCAGAGTCCGTCGAGTCCGCTCAAGTCACCCCAGAGTCCGTCGAGTCCGCTCAATTCACCCCAGAGTCAGTTGAGTCCGCTCAACTCACCCCAGAGTCTGTCGAGTCCGCTCAATTCACCCCAGAGTCAGTCGAGTCCGCTCAATTCACCCCAGAGTCAGTCGAGTCCGCTCAATTCACCCCAGAGCATATTTACCCCAGAGTCCGTCGAGTCCGCTCAATTCACCCCAGAGTCAGTTGAGTCCGCTCAATTCACCCCAGAGTCTGTCGAGTCCGCTCAATTCACCCCAGAGTCAGTTGAGTCCGCTCAATTCACCCCAGAGTCTGTCGAGTCCGCTCAATTCACCCCAGAGTCAGTCGAGTCCGCTCAATTCACCCCAGAGTCAGTCGAGTCCGCTCAATTCACCCCAGAGCAATTCACCCCAGAGTCCGTCGAGTCCGCTCAAGTCACCCCAGAGTCAGTCGAGTCTACTCAATTCACCCCAGAGTCAGTTGAGTCCGCTCAAGTCACCCCAGAGTCAGTTGAGTCCGCTCAATTCACCCCAGAGTCTGTCGAGTCTGCTCAATTCACCCCAGAGTCAGTCGAGTCCGCTCAAGTCACCCCAGAGCAATTTACCCCAGAGTCCGTCGAGTCCGCTCAATTCACCCCAGAGTCAGTCGAGTCCGCTCAATTCACCCCAGAGCAATTTACCCCAGAGTCCGTCGAGTCCGCTCAAGTCACCCCAGAGTCAGTCGAGTCTGCTCAATTCACCCCAGAGTCAGTTGAGTCCGCTCAAGTCACCCCAGAGTCAGTTGAGTCCGCTCAATTCACCCCAGAGTCTGTCGAGTCCGCTCAATTCACCCCAGAGCAATTTACCCCAGAGTCCGTCGAGTCCGCTCAATTCACCCCAGAGTCTGTCGAGTCCGCTCAATTCACCCCAGAGCAATTTACCCCAGAGTCCGTCGAGTCCGCTCAATTCACCCCAGAGTCAGTCGAGTCCGCTCAATTCACCCCAGAGCAATTTACCCCAGAGTCCGTCGAGTCCGCTCAAGTCACCCCAGAGTCAGTCGAGTCTGCTCAATTCACCCCAGAGTCAGTTGAGTCCGCTCAAGTCACCCCAGAGTCAGTTGAGTCCGCTCAATTCACCCCAGAGTCTGTCGAGTCTGCTCAATTCACCCCAGAGTCAGTCGAGTCCGCTCAAGTCACCCCAGAGTCAGTTGAGTCCGCTCAATTCACCCCAGAGTCTGTCGAGTCTGCTCAATTCACCCCAGAGTCAGTCGAGTCCGCTCAATTCACCCCAGAGCAATTTACCCCAGAGTCAGTCGAGTCCGCTCAAGTCACCCCAGAGTCAGTCGAGTCCGCTCAATTCACCCCAGAGTCAGTCGAGTCCGCTCAATTCACCCCAGAGTCTGTCGAGTCCGCTCAATTCAACCCAGAGCAATTTACCCCAGTGTCCGTCGAGTCCGCTCAATTCACCCCAGAGTCAGTCGAGTCCGCTCAATTCACCCCAGAGCAATTTACCCCAGAGTCCGTCGAGTCCGCTCAAGTCACCCCAGAGTCCATCGAGTCCGCTCAAGTCACCCCAGAGTCAGTCGAGTCCGCTCAAGTCACCCCAGAGTCCGTCGTGTCCGCTCAAGTCACCCCAGAGTCAGTCGAGTCCGCTCAAGTCACCCCAGAGTCAGTCGAGTCCGCTCAAGTCACCCCAGAGTCAGTCGAGTCCGCTCAATTCACCCAGAGTCCGTCGTGTTCGCTCAATTCACCCCAGAGTCAGTCGAGTCCGCTCAAGTCACCCCAGAGTCAGTCGAGTCCGCTCAAGTCACCCCAGAGTCCATCGAGTCCGCTCAAGTCACCCCAGAGTCAGTCGAGTCCGCTCAAGTCACCCCAGAGTCAGTCGAGTCCGCTCAAGTCACCCCAGAGTCTGTCGAGTCCGCTCAAGTCACCCCAGAGTCTGTCGAGTCCGCTCAAGTCACCCCAGAGTCTGTCGAGTCCGCTCAAGTCACCCCAGAGTCAGTCGAGTCCGCTCAAGTCCCCCCAGAGTCTGTCGAGTCCGCTCAAGTCACCCCAGAGTCAGTCGAGTCCGCTCAAGTCACCCCAGAGTCAGTCGAGTCCGCTCAAGTCACCCCAGAGTCCATCGAGTCTGCTCAAGTCACCCCAGAGTCCATTGTATCCAGTTATGTTTTGCCCCCAGAGACCGATCCTGTTTGTAATGTCATGCTGTCTGAAACTGTTCCTGTTCAGGCCACAGAGGCCCTTCCAGAGCATCCATGTCTGCCTGCTAAAGCCACGGAGACCGTCTCGGGATACTGTCCAGTCAAGTCATGCCCACAGAAACCAACCCTGCCAGTGATGTTACTTCCCCAGAAGCTGCACCTGATCTGGCCACGGCGGTCATTTCAGGGCGTCTTGATCTGCCAGCTATAGGCATGGAGGCCACCTCTGAACTTTTCACCAACCATGACTCGCCCAATTGGAGAATTCCTGCCAGTCTGGTCATGTCCTCTGAGGTCGTTCCTGCCAGTCACGACACAGTCAAGAAGTCTGCATCATCCCAGAAATCTTCAGCATGTTCTGTCTTCTAAGTCTAATGGAGCCTCTGAAGCTGTGCCTGACGTCACGTTGGTCCAGAAGTCGTCAAACCCGCCAGTGCAGTTATGGTCCCTGAATATGTTCTCCACCTGTGAAGCGGGCCCCGATCTCTAGTGGTGTCACTAATCGGGTTCCCATCCCGCCCTCGATGTTGCCTGAGCAACATAATCCTCCAAAGCCAGCACTTCCCTGGGCAGTTTCAAACTATTCTGCTTACCTCCCAGTCCCACGTCTTGTGTTCCCTGGTTGTTATGGGACTCCAATGTTAACACCCCGCCCACCCTCCCAGTTATTACCCCATTTGACTCCTTTGCCCAGTGTGGATACCTGGAGGAGTCTGTTGGGGGTTACTGTCAGGGTCCTGCCTTGTCTGTCTGGTCTCTGTTCAATGCTTCTTTGCTTGTCTTGTCTGAGCACATGGCTCTGTCTCTGTTTGTGTTGGCCATGTGCTCCTCCTCCAGCCTTGTCCCGCCTCCTCGTTTCCAGTTACCGCGCCCCCTTGTTTCATCCTTGTCTTGTCCTTTGCTTGTGTGTTCACCTGTTCCTCATGTGCTCAGCACCTTTTATATTGTGCTTTTTTTCCTAATGACTCTGCTGGTTCATTGTGTGTATGTGTTGCTTGCAGATCTTGTCAGTCAGTGCAAGATTTAGTTTTTCTAGTTTTAATAAATCAAGTTATCATGATCTGCAAATATGGAAGACAAATTTGAATAAGAGTAGAGTTCTAACTCAAAGTATTTATATTGTACTCTATAAAAGTTAGGTTGTTACAGTTTTTACAGATAATTAATGTTTTAGTAATGAAAATACATTTACATCCGCATCTCAGGGCCTGTTTACACGACACTGTTTTCAACTAAAAACTGAAAACTTTTTATGAGTTTTGGCCGTACATTTACAATGCCGTTTTGGTGGTCTGAAAACCAAACTTTTGAAAACGATACGGGCATGCATATGTGTATTACGTTTTTAGTCTACAGACATGACCGTTCGGGGCAAATGATCTGTAGAAGAATGCATATGTGCGCAGGCGCGTAGTCTTTCTTTACAAAGAAACCACTGGCCTGTGGTCTATAATGTTGTCACATCTGTACAAAGATAAAACTCTTCCATTTTTACTACATCGTTGTCATGTAAACATACCCTCAAGCTACTGTGAAATATTCCGTTCCAAGAGAAAAAAAACATGTAATATTAATAATTAATATTATCATTAATAATTCATTATTGTTGCTACTACCAAACCAGGTGGTAGTGCCACCGTATTGGTGCTACTGTTAGTCTGAGCCCTGACATGATCCTTCAGAAATCATTCTAAAATGCGGATTTGCTGCTCAAGAAATATTTCTGATTATTATCAATGTTGAAAACTGTTTTTGCTGCTTCATATTTTTGCGGAAACCATGACATAAATTCTTTCAGGATTCTTTGATGAATATAAATTTCAAAAAAGCAAAATGTATTCATCTTTTGTTACATTATAAGTGTATTTATTGTCACATTTGATCAGTGTATCCTTGCTAAATAAGTATTCATTTATTACAGTAATGTTTTTTTTTTTTTTCTTCTTCAGAGTTACAGTAAATCTGATGATATTTTTGAGGTTTTAGTATTAAATGAGGAGCTACATAAGAACTTATTGAGACTCACCTGTGATGTTCTGTCAGATAATCCCACAGTCTTAAATCATCTTTCGTTACAATCCCAGTACAAGTTCTTTACACTCCAGAAATACAACAAAAATGCCGCAATTGTCAATGAGTGATAGATTTACAATAGATCTTCTCAGCTCTTAATCCCTCCCACAGCTTTGCATCACATTCACCACAGATGAAACACAGAAAAAAATGATAACCTACAAATAACAACTGACGAAAAAAATATTTTTTTATATTACTGAATGAACCTAAATCCAATTTTTATTTAAATGTCTTTTGCATTTAATTGTATTACGTTCACTTTGCTTATGTTTGTAAAATGAAAGTTAACTTAATCCTTTTGTGTTTGGACTACATGAATAATGAATGCATTAACTTAAACTAGGCAACCTTGGATGTGTTAGTTTGTGTTTTTGAGGTAGAACAGTAGGAATAGGAAAGAACAATTATTGATAAATGCACAGTAAAGTTAGAAATATAGGCAGGAGTTTTTGTGTGGTTTCACGCTGCAGAAGTAGAGCTTGTGTGGTTAGTCTGTAGAATGATGTCGTGACAGACAGTGGTGAATTCAGTTTCTACCAAAGAGAAGAAGAAATAAATAACTTCTCTACTTTTTCATTGCATTTGCATGCTAAAAAGTAAGTTAACAGGGAACAGTGAGTTTTGTTTTATACTATGCTGGGCAAAATGGTACAATTAAAGACAATTACATTTAGACAACAATATTTTGGAAATCTAGTGTGATTGCAAATGTGTCTATGCCAACATTGGTGGTTTCTGAAAATGCGTCATTGAGTATATGGGCAATGCAGTTCAGTTTGGGTAAAATAAAAGTTTTTATTTGAATTTTGTTGGTTTATTAAATAAAAAACACAATGTTTAAGATCTGAGTAAGAGGCGGCAGACTAAATCAGTCAACCTGCAGAATCTGATGAATGTTAACCAACTCAACGTTTGTACTGAGAATTTGTCGTCACTGCTGTGGTTGTGTGTTCCTCCGTGTGAATCTGATCACAGGGTTGTACGGTGTGTGAATCATGGTCGTGTAGTTCACAGCAGGAAATTGTCCGTCAACCAGATCAAAGTCGTACAGTCTCAGCATTGTCGACCAGATTGTTTTTATCTGCACGTAGGCGAAGTTTTCTCCAATGCAGCGATGACGACCTGTGAAAGATCAACCAGCAAAGACCATAAGCACTGTTAACATCTCAGCCGTGCCTTTACTGAAGGTTTTACTGTGGTTCTGCTGACATTAATGTGACACACAAACACATTTCACATCAATCCTGAACTAGGCTTATATCATGATACCAATATATAGTCACGGTAGTAAACCTTTAATAAACAATAACGCAAAGTAAAAAACAATCAGGAGATTATCAACACGAAAAACCACAGAAATTTAATTAAAAAAGTACAAATAAAACATTGCATAGTCTTCATTGTATGATTTAAATATTGATTCTTATTAAAGCTACAAAAGTTAAGACAACAGCCGTGAGTGATTTTGTTAGGGAAGTCGATTAGGCTAAAACGTTTGCTAAATGCATTAAAATGTAAATGTAATGATTTTCTTTTTTCTTTTGTTGTTTGATTTATATTAACATTAACAACACTGCTGTCCTCTTAGAAACCTAAGGCACAGATGAAATATATTGACACGCATCTTATTTTCCCCATCTGTTTACGTTCACTTAAAGTGTAAAATATACTTTGTTATGTTGTTACGTTTTGTCTGTTGTGGTTTCTGCTGTTGTCTTCTCCTCCTGTAGGATTGGTCCTGGACATAATGAGAAGCTGTTGCTGGTTGGACCAGAGAAGAGGCCTGGACCCCAGAATTCCTCTGGATGGAGCTCTCTGCCTCTTTGACGGCACTTGTTGTTGTACTGTGTGTTAGCTGGTGAACATGTAGCACAATAGCTTGTGATTGCTGTGCTCCTCTTTATGTTACAGTTTTTCTCGATTGCTTAAACACTATAACCAGGCTTTTGAACTAAAATTTCAAAACCATAATGCCATTTATCAAAAAGCACACCCATTTCCCTAAACTATAAACACTATTCCCTGTTTTGACACATGAGTCAAATTTGTTGAACTGTCACTGCAAAACTCTACACACAAATCCCTTCATTTCTCATTGTCTAGACCATGTTGTCATGTATAAAGCACTAGCATTCAATATTGTTCACTCAAGTCAGCACAGCTTCAGCTCAGTTAGCACACAATTACCCAAGTGGAAACACTAAGAGTCAAAATTTAACACACATCAATCAGATCCTCAATAGATAGATAAAAGGGCCCAAATCAGTTTGAGTTTTGGAACAATGGATCCAGAAAGACATGAAGGAAGAGATCGAGGAGGAGGAGGAGGAGGAGGAGGAGGAGGAGGAGGAGGAGGAGGAGGAGGAAGGGCAAGGGCAAGAAGACAAGCAGTCTCAGATGAAATTCAAGCCACTCTAGTTGCCCATGTCTTTGTCAATGGTATGACTATGAGGGAGGCTGGGCTACGAGTAAGGCCAAATTTGAGTTTTACTGTCGCCTCGAGAAGCTTCATGGAGGTGTGGTGGCAAACAAAATTCTATCACTGAATAAAAGACAAACATTTCCAATTGTCTTTGATGAGGTGTATTTTATTGCAAGAAAAGGCCAGCAGTCGTACAGTCACACAGAGTGGCTGCAGAGTGTGACAGTGAAGGGAGGGCATCCTTCATCCTTTATAGTCTTGACTCCCAGAATGTTATCTTTCTAGGCAAATGATGGTATTTCAACCATACGTGAAACATTCTTAGACGTGTTCATCATATTGTCTCCTTGAGTGGAGGCCTTCCTGTCACGTAACAGCACTCTTTACCATTCCAATACAATTCCATAATAGAATAAGGTTTGTGTGTGCTCTTTTACTGTCATATATTGGTCACACACATCTTACTGTAAGTAAATAAAAAAAGTAGAGGAGAGAGTAAAAAAAAAAAGTGTGTGTGTGTGTGTGTTGTACTGTGTAGTATATGAATGAATAAAAATGTGCCAATGTATCCATTGGTTGTGTCTTTTGTGTTCATCATGTGAAAAGGTTTGTGAGGGGGGGAACCACAAGCAACATAACTTACCCGGTTTGGAAATGTTGTTTTGAATTTATTGCACCAGTGTGTTAGACTATGTTGTAGTGTGTGTGATTTTGAGGGCTTGTGTGTTCTGTCTGAGGGCAAAGTTTGGTTTTTCAGCAAGAGTGAATGGTTTTGAGTGTAGAGCTTCATTTTGACCTGAAAATAGGATGTTTGGGGAATTGGGTGAGACGTTATGGATTTGTGTTTACAGTTTTGAGAATACGAGGCATAGTTTCAAGAAATGTGTTTAAGCAATCGAGAAAAACTGTAACAGTGCTGTTAGTCACTAGTGATACAGTGTGATCTGTTCGTGCCTTGTTTTTCTTTGTAGGCCAAAAGGCCGTTACTTTTTCTCCTGCTTTGGTTAGATAAGGAGATAGGGTACGTTATTGTATGTTTTGTTTCTTTTATTTTATGATTCATAGGGAAGTTAGTTTTTTGTGGGAAAGTTTGTTTCTGTTTGTTTATTGTTTTGGCATTAGCTCACCCCTGAAGATTTTTGCTTCGAATCTTTTCCTTGTTTGTTTGATTCTTTCTTTTCAAGAGATTGTTTTGTAAAATGTGAAGTGCACCGCTCTGAAGACAAACAAGAGAGCAGGAAAAGACAATAAAAAAAGTCTAAGTACTGTTTTGTTGTTTATGTTACATCCCTGACCTAGACCAGGGACCGTAACATAAATGGGGGGCTCGTCCTATATCATTGAAGGTAGTTGATATTAGTTATACAAGCATTTGTTGTCTGGTAATTTTTCTTTGGTGCGTGACGAATTTGAGAAGTATAAGTGTAACCAGGTTGAAATGATATCTTTACTTTTACGGTTGAAATGTCACCAAATCCTGAGGAACATTGTTTTCTTTGTTTAAGATCTGTTTTATTGCCAGTATTTATGCCTGAATGTTATATTCAGACCATGGTGTTAATACCTGTACCGTCACTTTAAGAGGTTGCAGGCCTTGTGTCATCATTTATGCGCTTCTTTCAGTCTGCGCTAGGCCAGCTGAGAGGAGGTAATGTATTATTTTGCACGTCAGTTTTAAACACTTATTTCAGTTTTTGGACGATACAAACCTTGTTTTATTCATGTATAAATATTAGTTTTGAGGTTGTGAACATGCAGTTAATGTGTCAATCGAATATAAACCTTGTAAACAGACTTTTTGCAAGCTTTAAAGTAAAGTTAGACATGTTTCCACGTGCTAGTCTACAGGGTTTTCTGTGTGTTTATCTGCTAACAGGAGCTTGAGATCTGTGTGGAGGAGACTGCATGTAACAGCCTTATGAATATTTTTGTGATTTGTACAGACAAATCCACTGTTCTGCCTTCATTAAAAGAGCAACCAGCAGTTGGTCGTGGTCCGGGTCCTTTCTTCACTCGTTACAACAAGAACACAACGCAGAACAAGGGTTAATGGACGTGCATCCGATATAACATAAAACTGTTAAAGACAAAGCACGCCCGTTACATAAGCATGGAATTTGATTTAACGTCGTTTACGTTGTCTCCTGCCACGGAGGAATTTAATAAGTGTCGTAAAGCTGATTTGTTACAAATTGCAGATTTCTTTAATGGGCTATTGTTGTTCATAAGGAGGGGCCAAAACGATTGGTTAAAGAAGAGTTGCACAGCAAACTGGTGGAGGCTAGAATTTTGCCAGATGAATCTGTGGAAGGAGTAACGGGGAAGGGTGCTGAAGCAGCAGTAGATGGAGATACCTTTCCTTTTTCTAGCATAGTCATCCTCGATTTGATCCTATGCTAGTTATTAAACTGAAGGAGTTGGACCTGCAGTTAAAGAAACAGGATTATGACGCGCAGCTTCTTCATTTTAGGACTCTTGAGTTAGAGGCTGATAATACATTTAAATTGCGCAGTTTGGAATTGCAAGCCAGATCGTCACCTAATGTGCCTGTGCCCAGGTCTAGACCACCATCTCCTCGTTTGCCAGGGAATGTTCCAGTTTCACCTGCACAGAATCAAAGTCCACCCGCTACCTCTTCTGTTGGTGCGTCTGCGACCAATGTGAGTAAATACGTTACACTTGTTCCTCCTTTTAGAGAGACGGAGGTAGACTCTTATTTCGTTGCTTTCGAACGCATAGCAGCTACATTGCATTGGCCAAAAGAGTTGTGGTCGCTGCTACTGCAATGTAAATTATGCCAAGTTCACACTGCACGATTTTCAAAGTAGTCGGGTCACTGTTCTTTTCACACTGCATGACTATCTGGGGTAACACTCAGTTGCTGGTGTGTTCACACTGCACGATGGATCAGCGGCAGGGGGTTTCACACTGCACGACTTTACAAAAGAAAGAATCGCCGACAACTTCTGTCTGATCCGCAAACTAAGTTTCACAACCAAACACACGCAAGAAGTGATAAGGAAATAACAGAAGATCACGAGTGCGTGAGACCGGAGCTCTCACAAGATTGAAATTGTAAAAATTATAGCCTGCAAGAAGATTGCGATCCAAATTGTCTGTGCGCTGATTTGCAGCAAAAAGGAGAAAAATAAACCGTTTATGCAGGAGGAAATGGTTAGGAAGACGAGGGGAGCAAGGACTGTGTTCTGCAAAGAGAGTTGTGGGTAAATAAATAATTTTGCAATGTGCTGCTGGTCAAGCAAATGTTTGTGCTTTGTTTCTGTTTGATATAATTGTAAATACACTCACCTAAAGGATTATTAGGAACACCTGTTCAATTTCTCATGAATGCAATTATCTAATCAACCAATCACATGGCAGTTGCTTCAATGCATTTAGGGGTGTGGTCCTGGTCAAGACAATCTCCTGAACTCCAAACTGAATGTCAGAATGGGAAAGAAAGGTGATTTAAGCAATTTTGAGCGTGGCATGGTTGTTGGTGCCAGACGGGCCGGTCTGAGTATTTCACAATCTGCTCAGTTACTGGGATTTTCACGCACAACCATTTCTAGTGTTTACAAAGAATGGTGTGAAAAGGGAAAAACATCCAGTATGCGGCAGTCCTGTGGGCGAAAATGCCTTGTTGATGCTAGAGGTCAGAGGAGAATGGGCCGACTGATTCAAGCTGATAGAAGAGCAACTTTGACTGAAATAACCACTCGTTACAACCGAGGTATGCAGCAAAGCATTTGTGAAGCCACAACACGCACAACCTTGAGGCGGATGGGCTACAACAGCAGAAGACCCCACCGGGTACCACTCATCTCCACTACAAATAGGAAAAAGAGGCTACAATTTGCACGAGCTCACCAAAATTGGACAGTTGAAGACTGGAAAAATGTTGCCTGGTCTGATGAGTCTCGATTTCTGCTGAGACATTCAGATGGTAGAGTCAGAATTTGGCGTAAACAGAATGAGAACATGGATCCATCATGCCTTGTTACCACTGTGCAGGCTGGTGGTGGTGGTGTAATGGTGTGGGGGATGTTTTCTTGGCACACTTTAGGCCCCTTAGTGCCAATTGGGCATCGTTTAAAGGTGGTGGATTGGCCAATTGGTCATGATCGACTCTGGGCTGGACCAATTACTGCCGAGGAGGTCAGATGCACCCTCCCCCTTGCAACGGCTCAGCAATCACATATCATTGCTGAACAAAAATGGAGAACAAAAAACGCAAAGGAGCAGGAGGAGCCGAAAAAATTAGGGCCAAAAAGAAACTAGCCCTTCAGGCAGATGCTGCCAAATGTGCTAAAAAATCACAGTTGTTTGGTGGCTATAGTGGAGCTTCCACTTCAGTAAAATTAGCAAGTGATGGAGGCCAGCAAAGGGAAGAGGGAAAGGGGAGGCAGGAGGAGGAGAGACCCGAGGCGGCCGCCGGTCCAAGTGGCAGAACTGAACTTGAGGTAAGTAAGATTAAGAAGCTATGAGCTGCCTGCCTGCTGTCTATCTGGGTCAGATTATAAACCAAGTTTAGGTGTAGCTTATTTTCGTTGTGCTTGCTAACTTTTTACAGTCAGTTACAATAACTCCTATACTGTGTACTAGTTAGCATGATGACAGAGTTTCTATGCTGGTGCTATGATGTTACTGAGAGTGAATTATTGATAAGGTTAGCAGTTAGTATGGGTTGCCAAACGTAAAAAACGTAATCGTCCCGTATTCAGAGAAAATATTATGCGTTACGTATTGAGGTGAAAAGGAACGCGATTTGTCCTGTATTTCAGTTAGAATGAAAAAAAAAAAAAACACAAAGCTGGAGTTATCCTGTGTCTTTACGCTGCGCAGCTGCCTCGGCTTCTCTCATTCTCTCCCCTCCTTCTCCTGTTGATCAGCTGATCGCTTTATCAGCTGTTTGCTGGAGCCACAGCCATAAAAGCTGCTAGTCATGATCGGTTTGGATATGTGAGAGAGAAACATAAAGGTGAAACCAGGAGATGTCCTTATTGAATCATCAGAGCTGAACAGGTGATGGAGAAACAGGTTTATCTTTTAGGTGACATGAATGAGTTGAAGGGAAGTTATGAACTGTTTCTGAGAGACAAATAACACCAGGATCCTTTTCTACATAGCTGACAGCTGGTAACTGTGCAGGGGCGGGTCTAGCAAAGTTTTGCCAGGGGGCCAGGTAGGGCATTACCAAGGAAAGGGGGGCACAAAGAAATACTTTTCTTTCTTATTCTCATTTTAAATGTCTAGCTTTTAAATAATTATCTGAATCTTACAACCAAAGTGGTCATTTGATGTTAAATGTATAGAAATCCATTATCGTTTATAGTAAATATTAAGTCTAAAAATATTAAGTCTCTGTAAGCCCAGTAAGCTATAGTACACTCTAAAAACTGCTGGGTTGTGTTAACCCAATTTTGGGTCAAATATGGTCTCACCCAACGTTGGGTTAAAAAATGCAATTTAAAAATGGACAAATTGCATTTTGGACAAAATCAAAAATGGACAAAAATGCAATTTAAAAATGGACAAATTGCATTGGTTACATTAAAAAAAATTTAAACCAAAATTTTTAACCCAACGTTGGGTGAGACCATATTTGACCCAAAATTGGGTTAACACAACCCAGCAGTTTTTAGAGTGTACTTTTTCCTTTGGGAAGGTACCATCTGTGCAGTCTGAAATTATGTCAAAGAAAGATGTTGAATCTATTTAATTATTGTAGAAAAATAATTTATTTTTGTGCATTTGTTTTACACGTGCATTAAATTAAAGTCGATTACGTCGATTAAGCATCATGAGGTGGGGGGGTGGTTCCCTATTATTTATTTATTTTTTCCTGGGAGTTGGCAACCCTATTAGTTAGGTATATGTAATTATTGAATAGGTTGTTTAATATTTGAGTGTTCATTATTGATATAGTGCACTATGCAGAAACCAACTGAGAAACCAAATGATTTGGCTAGAATTCATCATAAACCCTCTACACTTGTAGATATAATTTAGATAGATTCAAATTAGGATTCACCAGATGCGATGCTGCACATTAACATAAAAGTTGCTTGGATTTTTAAGTAGCCTAACTACTTTAATGTTTTTGTCTTTTATACATAAATATATTTTTTATTGATAAGTTGTGTTTTTATTTGATTCTTTTTAATGCTAAAATGTATCAGCAAAAACTTGTGAATGATAATTGCCTGTAATTTTACAAGGATACAAAGAACCTTTGCATGTTCTTGGTACGAAATTAAGACTCAGGTCCCGGTATTATAATAATAATAATAATAATAATAATAATAATAATAATTATGATAATAAGGCTTGATACCGGGAGCTTGAGAAGCCGTTGCACTGTTGTGCACCGCCATGTTATTATTTAGTGTCTGCGTGTTTCCAAACAATTTTAAATATTTTTGGACCTTGATGTGATAAGTTATAACTATGGTATGGTTTGGGGCCACCCTACTTGTAACCTTTAATAGTTAAAGGTTAAAAATAAACATATTGCATTTGGTACGTTATTGTTATATTGATAATATTAATTATATTTTATTTATGTTTGATATTATTAAACAGTAATTTTATCACTGATTATTGTAATGCAGTCTTTGGTCACCTTGTTATTGAGGAACTCCTCAAAATCTCAACAAATTGTGCCAATCCTTACGTTACACCAGGTTGATCCATCATCCCAAGTGGAGAAGTCTGTGACAGAGGAGACAGAAGAGCAGGAGAGAGAAATGGAGCAAGAGAAAGAGATTGAGCAAGAGAGAGAGTTGGAAGAGAAGGAGAGAGAGATGGAGCAAGAAGAGAGAGAAATGCAAGAGCAGAAGAGAGAGATGCAAGAGCAGGAGAGAGAGATGGAGCAAGATAGAGAAATAAAAGAGCAGGAGAGAGAGATGCAAGAGCAGGAGAGAGAGATGGAGCAAGAGAGAGAAATAAAAGAGCAGGAGAGAGAGATGCAAGAGCAGGAGAGAGAGATGGAGCAAGAGAGAGAAATAAAAGAGCAGGAGAGAGAGATGCAAGAGCAGGAGAGAGAGATGGAGCAAGAGAGAGAAATAAAAGAGCAGGAGAGAGAGATGCAAGAGCAGGAGAGAGAGATGGAGCAAGAGAGAGAAATAAAAGAGCAGGAGAGAGAAATGGAGCAAGAGAAAGAGATTGAACAAGAGAGAGAGTTGGAAGAGCAGGAGAGAGAGAGCCAGGGTATAGATTACTTTGCTCGCCCTGAACCCGCCATATTACAGGCATTCTTAGATTACCACCCACAGCAGAACACCAGTAATGCAGTAATGCAGTTGTGATGAGGGTGTTCAGCCGTAAAGATGGCACCAGCAGGAAGTGGCTTACTTATTGCAAAGAACGCCATTTATTGTTCTGCTTTGTGTGTCTGGCATTTACAAGGCGGACTTACACCAGCGCATTTATAACAGGCATGAGTGACTGGCGACATGTACATGTGCGCACAGAGGAGCATGAAAAGAGCACTACACACCAGACCTGTGCAGAAGCTTTTTTCTTAAGGTGCTCAAAAGGCAACATCAACAGCTTGTTTGCTGGCAGTCAGTTGTCAGCTCACAGAGCAGAAGTGAAAAAGAGACGGCAAGTTTTGGAGCGTATAGTGGACGTGGTCAAAGTACTAGGGAAGAGGGGACTCAGCTATAGGCATGTGGAGAATGAGGCTGCATACACTTTGGGTGATAACACTATCGATCATGGTAACTTTCTGGAACTGATTGTGTTATTAGGCAAGTATGATCTGTGCCTTAGAGAACATTTGAATGACTGCATTGAGAAAAGCAAGAAGTTGCATCAGTCCAGTGGATCAAGAGGTAGAGGGTCTCTCATCACCCTACTCTCCAAAACAACTGTCAACTCAGTGATTGATGCAGTTGGCCATCTCATTCAAGAGAGCATCACCAGTGATGTCCAGAGAGCTGGGATGTTCTCTGTTCAGCTGAACACAACCCAAGACATCACAGGTTATGATCAGTGTTCAGTAATTATCAGGTATGTTACTGAGGCTGTGCAGGAGAGGCTTGTCTCCATAGTGAGGTGTGAAGCATCCACGGGGCAGTACTTTGTAAACTTGCTTTCTGGAGTTTTAGAGCATCTGAATCTGGACAAGGCCATGTGCATTGGGAATGCAACAGATGGTGCTTCAAATATGCAGGGCCAGTACAAAGGCTTTTCAGCACTTATGACTGCCCAGTCTCCAACTCATGTGCATGTGTGGTGCTATGCACACATACTTAATCTTGTGCTTGCTGACACAACACAAAGTGTCATTGAAAGTGGATCACTCTTTAATTTACTTAATGACATAGCTGTGTTCATCAAGGAGTCCTATCACAGGGTTAATCTGTGGGAGAAACAAACCCAAGAAGAGACAAGACACAGACGCCTCAGTCCAATAGGTGAGACACGGTGGTGGGCCAAGCATGATGTCCTCCAA
Source organism: Squalius cephalus (assembly GCF_949319135.1). NCBI lineage: Eukaryota > Metazoa > Chordata > Actinopteri > Cypriniformes > Leuciscidae > Squalius > Squalius cephalus. The sequence continues at coordinate 45,321,967 of NC_137129.1, forward strand.
AAAATCTTTGGACATTTTGGAAAACCAGATGATGGCCTCTTCATTGATGTAGTGCTCACGCTGGAAGCCATTGAAAAGAGGGAAAAAGAAAAGCCAGCTGTTCGTGCCAAAGCAGCGCTGTGTCTTAACAGCACAGATATTTCTTAGAGTGTTTGAGCAAACAACTCCTCTGTCGAAGTACCTCCAGTCAAAGGGGATGGACATTCTCTCTGCCCATCATATGGTTACTGCCACACAAGATAGCCTCAAAAGTATCGCCAGGGACTTCCCAACTGTGAAGGCAGCTGCAGACACATTTGTGAAACAGACAAATCAGAAACTCGAGAAGAGGGAGGACAACACAGACATGGAAGTGGAGGCTGCACTACCTGAAAAGAGAGCCAAGAAGAGAAAACGCATGGCCGGAGAGATGACTGAAGATGAGATGCAAATCAATGCTGAGAAAACATATGAGGTGAAAGTGCACAACACCATCCTGGACACAGTTATTGAAGCAATCCACAGACGATTTGTCACAAATGGCCCTCTTGTTGCGGATTTGGCATGGTTGGACCCCAGGAAGTTTAGCCAGGTCAGAACAGTTTCTCTTCCTAGTAATGCACTTCAAAACCTCAGCACATGTCTCCTCAAATTTGACAGCATGGCTACAGTAAATAACCTTCAGTCAGAACTGAAAAGTTTTGCTGGACAGTGGGAAAGGCTTAAGACATCACATGTAGATGACTACAGGACCAGAACAGCAGAGGACAGATCTGAAGAATGGGATGAAGAAAGTGAAATTGTGACCAAAATCTGTGATTCTTGCAAAAATTGCCCACTGTGCTGCTATCAAATTCTCAGGCGGTTCAACATGCTGTCTGATGCCTACCATCTCATTGGGCTGGCATACAAGTACCTGCTGACCCTCTCTCTCACTCAGGTTGCCTGTGAGAGAACATTCTCTACACTCAAGTTCATTAAAAGCAGACTCCGAAGCAGCCTGTCTGGAAACAGGCTGGAGATGTTTATGCTGATGGCCAGTGAAAAGGACATTCTCATGTCATTGGACTCCGACATGGTCATTGACAGGGTAGCTGAGAAGAGTGACCTGCTGAGAAAGCTGCTTTTGTAACCTGGTTAGGTGAAATAAAATTATCAAAACATTCCTAATTATGTATCAGTTAAGATTAAATTCAACTTTATTGTTATTGCCTAAAAGTAAATGAATAGGTTTAGTATCTATCTTCACTTCAAACATGTCACATGCTCAGAAAATGCTTAGAATGTCTTCATCTTAATAGGTTTTAATGCATAAGACAGTAGATAGAATAAATATGAGATTGGGGTATTAGGCATTTATAAACATGTTTTCTTACAGCCTTAATCTGTCTTTGTTTCATTTCAGACTGTCAGTCAATTTTGGAAGCCTGAAGTGGGTTCATTTTAAGTAAGTACTATATAGAATATGATTCAACCATTTCTCTAGAGTAAACATACCAGCTGTCATCGTCTGAAAAAATCCATTAAGTGCAAGTCTTTCTCACCCTTCGCTGTCTGTCCTTTCACTTCTTAAAGGTTGCCATGTTTAAAAAAATATTTTGTGCTGCCATGCTGTTTGTTGATGTGGTAAATAAATAGTTTATGAAAATATCACTAAATCTGTCATTTATTAATTTTAATACTCATTAATGATCATGTCTCACCTCTAGTCTTCTCTGTCTTAATTTCAGGTTTCCACCATGTGTTGTAGATAGTTCAGGAGGTTAACTCGACCAAGCAGTCTTTTGTTTTCCGCTAAGTACTGTTTAGAATACCAGAATAGGGAGGATGGTGTAGGTTTAAGTTTATTAGATTGATACATATATACCAACAGGACAGTGTACATCGCTGTCAGAACAGCGTTTGTTTTCATTCAAAGGCTTTATGGCTTTGCCAATAATACCTGGTGGGCCGGTCTCTAGTCAAAATACCCGGGCCGATTTTTTGTCCCAGTCCAGCCCTGGTTGCCGAGGAGTGGATGGGGAAACACGGAATGAAAAATTCGCATTTAATATGATGTCATGGTAGTAGAGACGGTAACTAATATAACGATCAGTCCCACCCACTTTGAAGCGGTACTAACTGCAGTGGAAAAGCAAACGAGCTAAAGCGAGTCGAACCGTGCCGTAACGAGTCGAGTCGTACCACGCAGTGGAAAAGCGAAGCAAGCCGAACCGTTCCGCGCCGAGTCGAACCGTACCGAGCCGAACCGAGCCGTACCATGCAGTGGAAAAGCGCCAATAGAGACATTTCAGAGCACACGTGAGCTGAAGCGCGTTGGAAACTGCTGAGAGCAGAGATTGATCGCACGGATTCTGTATTTCTCCCGAGTGCCAGAGATTTCTGTGTGGAACGATCATACATTCCACGGTGACGGTGCGCCTTACAGAAAAGCATAAAAAGCCACAACCGTTGTTTATTTGGGGTATAAGTGCTCACATAAACAGTTTTGGGGATTCTGTTTTATTTTTGAGAATGTTACAATTATTTGCATAAAGCTGAAAAGGGAAAATTAACACAAATTGAGTATTGTGAGAGAGGACTTACTGAGGGGAAGAAGATACGGAAGTGTGACTTATCTTTTATTTTGGTTTGTTTCTTTATACATTTGTGGAACATTGTGATTCACACCGTACGTGGCGAACTGTTTGAAAGTGTTTTTTTGCTTTTTCCTGTTGTTACTTGCTGTATAGATTTTGTTTATATACCTGCCCACAAACGGAAACCCCAGACACGCGTCTTTCTCATACGCGGTCGGAAATAAAGAATCCCTTTTAGATGTTTGGTTGGGTTTGAGTTTTGTATAGTGAACACATTTGCGCGGCCACATACATAAAACTTATAGGGTCATTAAAAAAAGCAAATCCACTATATCTTTCAGGCTGTATAAAAGCGACAATATTCGAAACCCACATAGCAAACAGACTTGGCCCAAATGTGGCCTCATCATGGCACTGCTGGCGTGTTGCCGGCACTGGCATGCATCATGTCAGCCAACTGTGGGCCATGTGTGGCAATGATGGCACTGCATGACGGCAGACAACATTTGGGCCGATTGTGCATGGGAGGTGTGTGGCCCAGATCAGTATAGCGATTATGGGCCATACTTTGTGTACTGGACAATTATAAGTATTTAGGCCGCTACTATATATTCAAGGATTGTCCCCCCCACCACCACAATTTTTCACGGGAGAAATAAAACAGTTTAAAGTGTTGTCCATGGATGGTGCAGTTATCAAAACTACGAAAGAGATGTAATGATTTTAATAATTAATAACAATAATAATAATATGAATTGACTTATGAGTCAGTGAAAAAAGCTATGTCCAGAAAAAATGATAAATCATTAATAAATATAGCATTTAGTTTTCAGCAGTGTTCACAAAATTCAATAATCATTTAAAAATTCCAAAATCCATTTGACCTGAACAAAATATACATTTTCCTAATATGAAAATAAATATTATTATTATTATTAAATTTTTTTAATTATTTATTTTAATTTGTTTTTATGAATTTCTAATAAAAAAAACTTAATTTCACATACATAATAGAAAATAAGTTTTCCATACTCTTTAGTTTAAGCAACACAAAATAATGTTAAAACTTACTAAATTTTATATATATATATATATATATATATATATTCCAAATAAGTTTATTTTAAAATATGTAATTGAAGTCCATTATATGGAGAAAAATCCTGGAATGTTTTCATCAAAAACCTTAATTTCTTTTCGACTGAAGAAAGAAAGACATGGACATCTTGGATGACATGGGGGTGAGTAAATTATCAGCAAAAGTTTTTTTTAAAGTGAACTAATCCTTTAAGACAGACCAGAACATTTTGAAATTAAATGCACTTTGAGGTGGTAATAAGATGTTAAGCTTTGAATGTACTAAAAAAATAGAAAATAATAATTTATTATTATTGGCTTGTGCCTATTGTTAAATAAACTATTTTTGAGAACTGAAATTTCTTGTGCCTTATTTGTTCACATGGTTTGGGTAAAATTAGGCTGGGTTATGGCTCAGTTTTGGGGTTTCTGGTTAAAGGGTGACTAACTGGCTGAGATTCGGGCCAGTTATAACCCATGTGTGACCCTTGTCTTTAATCCAGTTCTGGGCCACTTCAGGGCCGTCATTCTTTGCGGTACTTGGGCCGAGGGAAAAGTGATTGTGTGGCCCGGAGCTGGGCCAGAAAAAATTTGCTATGTGGGAATAACATCAACTCTTTCCAAAGCATACATATTTTCAAACAGACCTTAATGTTGACATGTTATGCATCAACTATAAATATGCTTTTGAATCAAATTAAATTTACAAAAGTGGTTTTAAATACATGATAAACATATTACATGCAATTAAAAGTGTCTAATGTTTCAAATAACTTTTGTTAAAATAAAATGTCAAAATATGGGTCAAATAATGTTCCAAAATGCAAAATTGTCATATGTTGTAATGGTCCGCACTTTGATTTTACCATTGCATCTCTAAAGTGCCCCATTAAGCTGTTTTAAAGGTTTCACAATCAGTCTCTCACAACAGGTTTACATACATCTAATATGAAAAAAAAAACACTTTCATTTTCTCATAATATAGCCTACATATGACCTCATTTCTCAAAGCCTCACACTTGTTTGAAGACAGTGGGTGTTTCTCAAAATCCCTCCTCGTTTCTTCCCTCCTCCGTCCTCCAGCCTGTGACCCAGAAACTGATCGCACTCGGCCATCTTCAAGGACATCTCAATTCTCTAAGTGCACTGCGAGGAAAGAGGAACGAGGAGTGAAAGAGCTTCCAGAGGAGTCATGAGCGAGGATGCACGAAAATTCTGCTTTGATCACAGGAATAAATTACAGTTTAAAATATATTAAAATAGAAAACAGTCATTTTAAATTGTCATAATATTTCACAATATTACTGTTTTTTTTTTTTTTTTATCAAATAAATGCAGCCTTCACTCAAAAAAATGAACTAGGAAGGTTGTGCACTTTACATAATATATTTATATTTAGTTTACTTATAATAATTGTGTTTGTTGACTTGAAATGTTTTTTTCCACGTAATTATGTCTCAACTTAACAGTACAAAATCCTAACGTGTTGTCTAAACACAAACCATTTATGTTAAGTAAAAAATTCTTACATCCAGAGGGTGGCAGTATAGTGCGACGCCAACTGCCATTTTGCCCTAACTTAATTTGATTGTGTTCAATCTGCTTAATATGTAAAATTTAAGTTTACTTAATCCATTTGTGTTGGATTACATGAATGATTTGTGTTGCGTTAACTGAAACTGGACGGTGCTTGTTAGTTCCCAGCATGCTTTGCATATGGTTGAATTAAGAGAGAATAAATGTTAAAATTAAGTGTTATTTTATGGGGGTTTTTGAGAAAATGAGAAAAGGGTAAGACTTGATAGTGTGTAATTGTGTTTAATGTTCAATTACATTGGAATTATTAGAACCATTTATATTACAGTGGGTTACCATTGTGGAGAAGTGTGGAGCATTCTGTTTGGCTGTGGACTGATTTGGTTACTTTTAACTGCTTTGGTTGAAGGAGCATGTGAATCTTATCATTAAAGATGTTAATATGTGCTACTGCTAGCAAATAGCTAGCTATAGTCTTTCAATTTAATTGTGTTACTAAAATAAATGAAATATTAATGGATGAATGAAAATAACAAACACATAAGTTGAATGCAAATTAAGTAAATTAGTTGGTCCAAAGCATTGCAAATTAGTTGGGCTGACACTATTAAATTAAGCTGTGTCCAACCATAGCAAATAAGTTGAATCAACCTTAATAAATTAAGTTGACCCAACGTAAGTACATTAAATTGGAATAACAGAATTGCATAATGCTGAAATAAAGCAAGTTAATCATGTGGAAATCCTTTCCATTATTTATTTTTTGAGTTATTTTTTTGAGTGTTGTTGAGCAGAAGATCTTCTTTTAAAAACATTAAAATATATTATTTTAAGTTGTCATTAATGGACCATAATTATTGCACAAATAGTATTTGGTACCAAACGATCTCCTCATATTATTAAATAAATATCATTGAACTAAAATATAGAACATTTATTTAATTAAAAAATAGTTAATGTGTATTGTCACTGACCACCAATGAGTCTGAGTGTGACCAATTGTGACGGCAAGTAATCGAGGAGACAATAGCAAGTAAAACTGGAGTTTATTAGACAATATATCCAGACTTGTAGAGCGTGTAGAAAGAAACCGGGAACAGACACAGTCAATGCAGAATTCTCACGGTCCTCCGGGAAACTCAGGGTGCGATGCAGAAGATTCTCACGATCCTCAGAGAGAGCTCAGGGTGCGTCGGTAACGCAGGCTTGCGTGGGTAACTCAGGCTTGCGTGGGTAACTCAGGGTAGCAAGGTCAGATGAGTGAGGTGAATTCCCGGTGAAGACAAGACGTGAAGAGTGAAGACAATCTGCAATGACGAACATCCAACCGGAACTCAGGCTGGAAACACAAGGAGACGAGGAACTGTAACTGAACGGGGAACATCCACAAAACAACGATCTGACAAACACAAAGCGCACACGGTGAGTATAAATAGCCACTGGGAATGAGGATCACCTGCCGCTGATTATCCCGGAGAATAATCAGCGACCACGCCCACACGCTCATACACACACACACACACAACACGCAAGGAAGAGTCAATGAATTCATCAACCGTGACACCAATAAGTAAATAATCCCTGACGGTTAAATACAAGAAAAACATTAACATTAATGTTGCCTCTCCATCAATCTCCCAGAATAAAATGATACTGTAAATGTCTTCGACGTAATAATCAATGCACACTTATGCTGAATTAGAAATGTGAAATCATAATCAACCACCCATTTGACTGAGACGCTACAGCGATCTGTTATGCCACATTAAGTGCACCAAAACGGTATGAATTTCGTATTAAAACGTACAAAATTTGAAAGCTGAGACTTTGCTTCACATAAAAAGCAGGGTTGGCGATTTGGCGTGAGACTTACTAAGGCAGAGTGAGAGCCTGAAAGCTTATCTCACGGCAAATGCATGAGAGCTGGCAACCTTGACCTAACCGCGGTGTGAACACAAGTCCTTATGCCTTAGTTGAAGTGGCAAAAAAAAAACTACTGATCAGCAACACACACACACACACACACTCTCTGTGGTTTGAGCGTTGCAGGGAGGTTTATGCTACTCGGAGAGAGCTATGCAGTTTTGCATTAGTATTTCCATTGATCTCAATAGCAGAGTTTCAGATAGGACAGACACCCACAAATAATAGCATTCCAGTAAAAGCAAACTTTACTTTCATGACAAGAGCAACAAGGATAATTCAGTAGGCCTTCATGTATGCACAAAACAAATGTATGTAAATCATTTATTTATAATGTCGAACTGACAAATTTGCTTTGAAAAGAATGGTTTAATCTTACATTTTTTGTTTTGCAAAATGTTTCCTTCATTGCAGTTTGCTTTGTAGGCTATAAAAAAAACCTATATAAGACTGTGACATAGAGCTGCTCATTATGAAAACAACATTAACATTTCAAGGGCACAATATTCACATGTCGAAAAGCAACAAAATTAAAATAAAAGAAACAATACTTTACAAAACAACAAGATACAAAAAAATGATAAATACAAAACAACAAACACAAAAGAAAGTTGAAAGGGGGGGGGGGTTACAAAATCATACTTTGTAACTCAAATTAAATTTTAAATCTACAAAATCAATGACATCACATCCTGTGCACACGAAAACAAGCACTAAATAAAGCAAAAAGAGAAATAACAACGATTACAATGCACAACACAAACCAAGAACATTAAACCAAAGAAAATAAAACAAACAGACAGGCCCACAATCAACCCGCACACCTGACGAGCGAGGGCCCAAAGTTGTAAAAAGTCTACTCTAACAAAAGTCGACCGGAATAAGCCCAGGCAAGGCAGCAGTGCATTAGATCGATAGACGCGCGTCCTGTCCCATAATACGGTGATGAAACCCTTGATTGTGTACTCAACCAGGAAATGTTCCCAGTAGGGGTGTGACGGTTATTATATAACCGTGAGACAGGCGGTTATAGTTGAACACCGTCATTAGAACTCTATAACCGCCAAAACCGTGTTATTAAAATATTTTTTACAAACATTTTTTATCATAGAGAATGTTTAAATACTAATTAAAAACGATTGTTAACAGTCTGTTTTTAATGGTCTACGTCGTTTCCAACTGTATTTGATTCTTTGCCAAATACCCCCTGACCGACCGCTAATCATTTGAAGTTTTGTTTTGTAAATCGTCAGACATGATTTTTACCACTTCATTAAGTTTTGCTTTGTAGAAAGCCTTTCTTTAAAGCGAATTTCGTTTTGTACAAATTGTATCTTAATTTTAATAAATGTTTCATCAACTAATTGCATGTATTTAATAAATAAAAAGCAAATATAGCAGACAATATAATAACTGTGACATGGAGGCGCCGGTGCGCCGCGTTCACTTGCATTGCTTTGTAAACTAGAGCTCATCGTAAATTAATGAAAATCAGCGTAGGCCTATGCCTCATATGTTAGCAGCATTAAATATCTTTGCTGCATCCTTTCTAGAACAGACAAGGGCTTTCTTGCGGCTCGCATCAGCAGAGAATTGCATTGTCCATAGACCGCAAAACAATCAGCGGATGGCGGGCGGGTGCGGCTTTGAAATTTGGTCAAAAAACGTTAGTGCGGATGATGAGTTTTGTGATGCGGTTGCGGATGAAATAATAGGCTACCCCATTCGCGTATCTCTATCGATAGCAACATTGAACACTACACAAATATTGATTTTATTTTTATAATTTAGGCGATTAATTTTCCATAGTGACATAGGAGGTTTTTGTTAAGGATTTGTTTACTGTGTGTGATTCATTTAATGGAAAGCACATTCACTGCTAGTTGTCTAAAAAGTAGCTAATCAATGTCTGCTCGTTTATTCAAACTAAGTTGTCCCCTATAACAGACCCGTCTTCTAGTAGCTGTGCCAAGAGAAATCTGAATCATTCCCTTCCGAAACTTGCAGAGACGGAGAGTGTGAGTAGGAGCTGTCCATGAGCTAGAAGCAGGAGCAACTTTTGCTAAGTATGCTGATTAATTATTTTGTCATTTTGCCTCCACGTCCCCCCGATTGCCCGCGAGCTTCTCCCCCTGTCCATACGGTAATCTCTCTACTGTGCGACAGAGAGTCGCGTGGTTATGACGCAATCGTTAGCCTATTTTTACAAAAACTTCTTCTACGGGGCCATAATGTAAGCTACAAGGTAATGGAGCCTTTTATACATTGTCGTGTTTCTTTAGAAATAAATAATGGACAAATGGAGTCTTTAAACGCCAGATGTAAAGTTATTCGCTGTCAAAGTGACGCCAAAATGAATGGGAGTCAATGGAATGCTAACAGCAGGTGATGGTCCGCTAATCAATGGCGGCGCCCGGGGAAGCTTCAATGTTTTCCAGAACACTGCCCCCCTGATCTCAACATGCAGCCGGTTGCTCGATGAACTCAAAACCCGGGGCAGCCTGTGCACAGCAGCACAAAGCAGAGACGGCACTCCAAATCTATCCCATTCATAAATGATGAACTTCCGTAAAGGGGTGGTACGGATGACAACGCATCCCAGACAACAAAAGTTCCCCCATTTTATACTACGACACCAGACTACTGATAGGTTCAACGTTTCGCATGACACTGACTAATGAACAACAAGGGTACACTTCACCCTGCTACATGAATATACTTTTTTTTTGTGTAACTTCTCAGTAATGATTTCATGCAAAAAGTGTTTAACTCCATTACATTTACATTTAGTCATTTAGCAGACGCTTTTGTCCAAAGCGACTTACAAATTAGGACTAAATTAAGCGAGTCATCGTGAAGAGGCAAAAAACAATGCAAGAAGTGCTCAAAATGCGAAGTTCAGGCATTGTTCAGAGTAGCAAAAGCACGATAAGCAAGGGTTTAAAGGAAAGGTTTAGTCTTTTTTTTTTTAGGTTAAGTGCTCACGGAAGAGATGGGTTTCCAGCTGTCTTCTGAATGTTGTCAGGGATTCTGCGTTCCGGATGAGGGTGGCGAGAGCGTTCCACCAGCACGGAACTGTGAATGAGAATGTTCTGGAAAGTGATTTTGTAGCTTTCTGTGATGGAACCACAAGACGTCGCTCGTTGACCGATCGTAGGCTTCTGGTAGGGACGTAGACTCGTAGGAGTGAGTGAAAGTAGGAGTTGACCGATCGTAGGCTTCTGGTAGGGATGTAGACTCGTAGGAGTGAGTGAAAGTAGGAGTTGACCGATCGTAGGCTTCTGGTAGGGACGTAGACTCGTAGAATGAGTGAAAGTAGGAGTTGACTGATCGTAGGCGTCTGGTAGGGATGTAGACTCGTAGGAGTGAGTGAAAGTAGGAGGGAGCTGAGCCTGTGATAGATCTGTAAGCAAGCGTTAATGCCTTGAACTTGATGTGAGCAGCGAGTGGTAGCCAATGCAGAGAGATGAACAGAGGAGTGACGTGGGCCCTTTTGGGCTCGTTGAAGACAAGACGAGCTGCAGCATTCTGAATCAGTTGTAGAGGTTTAGTTGCACATGATGGAAGTCCAGCCAGAAGAGCATTGCAGTAGTCAAGCCTAGAGATGACCAGGGCCTGGACGAGAAGTTGTGTTGCATGCTCAGTTAGGAAAGGCCTGATTTTCCTGATGTTGTGCAGTGCATGTTGTGCAGTGCAAACCATTAATGAGAATGTCATTTTTAATCTAAATTTTTATATCATAAGTAAAACATAGTTTAAAACATTATTTTATTTATTTTTAATTTTGCTAAATTATGCTGGTCAAGAAATCAAGAATTTATTGCCAGAACTAGAACTCAAAATCAAGCATCTGTTTTCTTTGTTTAAAAAAAAAAACGTTGCTCAATTACTTTTTTTACAGTGTATCCCTCACAGCCAAGTTTTCGTCCATGACGGAAAAGGCATCTGTGACTGAAGTCTGTACATCAGTTGTCAACCCCAGTACCAGCTGTTAAGATCATTAACTACTCTATAGTCCTTGTTTCTTCTGATATGATCACAAGCATGACAGGCCTGCTCAGGACCAAAGATGCTTGCTCTTGCTACAAAATGTTCCCTCCAGGTGAAGAATTGCCTGTACAAATTATCATTTTGGTCCAGAAGCTTAAGATGTTCAGCTAGCTCTTTGGGGGAGTTGAAGTCATCCACATGGATAAAGGCACTTCCTGGTATGAATTCCTCATAGTTCTTCCTGGGTGGGCCGAGGACCACGGGAACAGTGCCGAGAGATAGAGGGTTGAACAGTTTTTCTGTAATGTAGTCTTTATGGATAGAGTTCTCAAAGGACAGGTAGAATTTACAGCTGGACACCACATCTGAATAAGCTTGATTACTAATGCGCCTGTTGAAGTGATTTCCGTAGGTTTCTATACTAATGTGTTCTTTTAACTTTGCATAGTATTTTGAACGCTTAAAGTCTGAGTTCCAGTTACTTACAATCCAGCAAACAAGTTTATTCTTATGCAGGATTTCATCATGTTTCTTTCCACCAGTGTTCTCTGAGATTCGCCCGTAAGGGACCATGATGTCTGAATCTTGTCTGTAAGTCGTGGTCAGATTAAACAGATTGTTTAGATTTGACCGCTGTCCTGAGTTTCTAGGAGATTCCATGTTCATCCAGACCCATTTCTGGAATGGAGGTCGTGGCAGTTTCGGCATGTTGGACAAGTCCCCATAGATGTCTCTGTGATGAAATAAAACGCCATGTGCTTTGTTAAACTGACTCTTGTCGACTGTCAAGTGGCAGCCGTGGATGTCGTACATTGAACTACAGAGTCCTAAATCAAACTGTTGCCCAAAAGGCCACATCCAGATCAGGAGAATGGTGTCTAGATCGCCTCCCTGCGATGAAGCCGCTTCTGTTTGTGTTAACTGGTGTCTGAGAGAGGTGAAGTTCACCATACAGGTGTTGTTCACTATTTGGATTTGATTTGGCGTCTTAAGAGCATTGATGCAGATGTTTCCGCAGACATCATGTTTGGGAACGGCTGGACAGTTTAACCAGTTTACTGACGGCTCATGATACATGTAGAATATTGCTGAGAAAAGTGTCATCAAAACCACTGCGATGAAGAGGTTCTTACAGGATCTGGAGGAGTTTTGGGACTCCATCTTTGACCTTCTGTGGAGAGAGCATGAGTAAGTGCTGGTTTTTAAATATATTTCTAGATTTGTGTCATAACTGCTCTGATTAGCTCGATAATTCATATCTTAGGAAGATTTTTTTTTTCATAACCCATGAAAGGCTACTTAAGGGCACATGGTTTCAAGGACACAGATATAACCCAGGTGGCAATGATTTTTTATTGCTTTAATTAGGACCAAAAATGGGCAATAAAACACATTTTTTCACATCCTTACAAGTGTTTTTTTAATGGAACTTTTTAGGGTTACTTTTGAGTGTGTGTGTGTGTGTGTGTTTTAATGTATTATTGGCCATGAAGTAATTAAAAACAGCTGATCTGCTTATATGGAGATCAACAAATTGGATGTGTTTAAGACAAAATCTTGCACTTAAGCAAGGTTACTACAGGTTACACCAGTGGTCTAAAACCGGTTCCACGGAGGGCCTAGTGTATGCAGGTTTTCTCTTTTACCTTGAACCAAACTGATTGAGTAGTAGTAGTAGTAGTATCCTTTATTGTCACTAGTCACAAGTACCAGCGAAATTAGCCATCAACCTGTCCATACAAAACATACATACAATATGACAAGGGGGTAGACAGGACAGGAAGACAGAGCATTGAGGAAAAAAATACAGCATAACATGAGGAGAGGTGAGGAGAAAAAAAGGCAACCCCCAGACTATGCTCCTGTAAGGAGTACAGTTTGGGAACAGTAAAAAACACCTCAGCAACATTTGCACATAATCAGTACACAACATGAACACACAAGACTTGCAACAGGGGAGGGGAGTGGGGGATGGAGGTAACCCAGCACAGGCAAGCAGCCATCCGGTCCTGCAGCCATTCTCGGCGCTGGTCACAGACCCGCCTGTCAGACTGGTGGTACAAAGCATCGAAGGCGAGGGATTGGGGGTGGGGGGGGGTGATTGCATATCTGTATATATGTAAGAGTTTGTGTATGTGTAGGCCTGGAGAGTCGCTACGCCTGGCATCCTAATCTAGGTGCCTCAGTCCGCAGGATGTCATAGCGATACACAGCAGTTGCCATGGAGACAACCTTGGTCAGGTCCCAGACAGAGTCAACAATCAGCAGGTGTCTGTGGGGAGTGGGGGAAGGAACGCAAGAGCGTCTTGCTGCAGTGCTCATCCGGAGGAGTTGTTGTTCCAACAGCAGGCCTCGGCCAAGGCCACTGCTGATAGAGGGGGGCCGAAAGCAGATAAGATTGGGGTTGTTTGGTCTCTGGACGAGTAGCCGCATTCCAATTTACACAGCTCCTGGTCCATCTTGGTCTTCGAGACGATCCACTTTCCTTTCCAAAGCTGTGAGCTTCTCCATGATGTTATCCATATAGTGGTTCATATTCACAGTCTGAGTGCTGACAGCTCTGCCCACTGCTTCAATCATCACGGGCAGCCTTGTGGGGTTTTGGACAGCTGTCACCGTCTTCTTAATTCCTCGATAAACCAGGGCAATGCCTAATCCAAACAGCAGAAAACCTGTTATCATGGTTCCGAATAGGTAGATATCTTCAATGTCCTCCACGGAAAGAGCCGCCAGACACACGACCCGCCACTTCTCCCACGCCTCCATCGTGTAGCCAGCTGCGAACGTCCCGGCAGGGCAGTTAGGTTCCCCTGAACCCAAGCTTCTCGTCGAGAAGATGGTGTCAATTGCGTTGAGAGACCAGTTGATCAAATCCATAATTTCTTAGTTTGTAGAGCAGTGTAGAGAGAGTCTCTCAAAGTACATACAAGACAGTAGACGAGACGAGAGCAGCAAAGCAGGGGAGATAAGGGACAGGAGGGGAAGAAAATGCGACCGCCTTCGTTGAGAGCCAAAGAGAGATGCCGTAGGTATATGACTGTAGATGACTGTAGGTCACTAATTGGTTAAGATCTCCCCTCACCTGGTAGTCTAGGTCTTAATTGGGCACTAATTGAAGGGAAAGACCAAAAACCTGCATACACTAGGCCCTCCGTGGAACCGGTTTGAGAACTCTGGGTTACACACTGAGTTGACAGTTTGAACGTTCTTGTTTTCCATTTTTTTTACTTCAAGATCTGAGGTGAATTATCCATTGGTGCTTTCAGTACGACTACAAATGGAACACTAAATGATGTACTAAATTATACATTTAGACATTACTGTTGCACTTAAGAAACATAAATGGCAAACACACCAATAGCGGAGCGAAATATTGCTGCTTGTTTGAACCTTGTTCGAGTTCGGTGCAGAGTTCTCCGATGCCAGCCACAAATGTCTCTAAGTCAGATAAAACTGTGCTGATATTCTCAACACTAATTCGTAAAACAGGGGAAACACTGCGCCATGTACATCAATCCAGTTAGAATGCTTTTCAACCCACAAATTTACTATGGATTTACTGTAGTAACACTAACTGTAATCATGGTATTGTGGCAGAAATGTGGCAAATACATATTGAATTGTATTATGTTATTGTCAGGGTCCTGTCCATGTCTCTGTTCAACATTTCTTTGTTTGTCTTGTGTCTGAGCACATGGCTCTGTCTCTGTTTGTGTTGGCCATGTGCTCCTCTTATCCAGTTCTTCAGGCCCCTCTGTCTGTCTGGATGATCCACTGCCGCAGTGGGAGATGGAGCAACTGAGGACTTTGGAGTCGAGTCCGCTCGAGCCCGCTCAATTCACCCCAGAATCCGCTCAAGTCACCCCAGAGTCAGTCGAGTCCGCTCAATTCACCCTGACTGACTCTGGGGTGACTTGAGCGGATTCTGGGGTGAATTGAGCGGACTCGACGTACTCTGGGGTGAATTGAGCGGACTCGACGGACTCTGGGGTGACTTGAGCGGATTCTGGGGTGAATTGAGCGGACTCGACGGACTCTGGGGTGACTTGAGCGGATTCTGGGGTGAATTAAGCGGACTCGACGGACTCTGGGGTGACTTGAGCGGACTCGACGGACTCTGGGGTGACTTGAGCGGACTCGACGGACTCTGGGGTGACTTGAGCGGACTCGACGGACTCTGGGGTGAATTGAGCGGACTCGACTGACTCTGGGGTGAATTGAGCGGACTCGACTGACTCTGGGGTGAATTGAGCGGACTCGACGGACTCTGGGGTGACTTGAGCGGACTCGACGGACTCTGGGGTGACTTGAGCGGACTCGACGGACTCTGGGGTGACTTGAGCGGACTCGACGGACTCTGGGGTGAATTGAGCGGACTCGACTGACTCTGGGGTGAATTGAGCGGACTCGACTGACTCTGGGGTGAATTGAGCGGACTCGACTGACTCTGGGGTGAATTGAGCGGACTCGACGGACTCTGGGGTGACTTGAGCGGACTCGACGGACTCTGGGGTGACTTGAGCGGACTCGACGGACTCTGGGGTGAGAAGAAGTCTTCAGCATGCTCTGTCTTCTAAGTCTAATGGAGCCTCTGAAGCTGTGCCTGACGTCACGTCGGTCCAGAAGTCGACAAAGCTACCCTCATTACCCGCCAGTGCAGTTATGGTCCCTGAATCTGTTCTCCACCTGTGAAGCGGGCCCCGATCTGTAGTGGTGTCACTAATCGGGTTCCCATCCCGCCCTCGATGTTGCCTGGCCAACATAATCCTCCAATGCCAGCACTTCCCTGGGCAGTTTCAAGCTATCCTGCTGGACTGATTCCTATCTCCCAGTCCCACGTCTTGTGTTCCCTGGCTGTTATGGGACTCCAATGTTAACACCCTGTCCCAGTTATTACCCCATTTGACTCCTTTGCCCAGTGTGGATACCTGGAGGCGTCTGTTGGGGGTTACTGTCAGGGTCCTGCCTTGTCTATCTGGTCTCTGTTCAATGTTTCTTTGCTTGTCTTGTCTGAGCACATGGTTTTGTCTCTGTATGTGTTGGCCATGTGCTCCTCCTCCAGCCTTGTCCCGCCTCCTCATTTCCATTTACCGTGCCCCCTTGTTTCATCCTTGTCTTGTCCTTTGCTTGTGTGTTCACCTGTTCCTCATGTGCTCAGTGCTTCTTTTCCTAATGACTCTGCTGGTTCATTGTGTTTATGTGTTGCTTGCATATCTTGTCAGACAGTGCTAGATTTAGTTTTTCTAGTTTTGATAAATCAAAATTTTCCAAGTTTCTTTTGTTCCTGTTTTAACTCTAGTCAAGTTCCAAACGTTTGCTTCAGTTTTCTTAAACCCTATTTTGTTTCTTTCTAGGTTTAGTTCTTATTCTGTTTAGGCTACTGTTTTTTTTTGTTTTTTTTTGGGGGGGGGGGGGGGGGGGTTATTACAAATACCACAGACACGATATAGTTAGACTACTTTTTTTTACTATGGTTCTGAGGTGCAATGCTTGTGGTTATCATGATCTACAAATATATGATGCTATATGGAAGACAAATTTGAATAAGAGTGGAGTTCTAACTCAAAGTATTTATATTGTACTCTATAAAAGTTACAGTTTTTACAGATAATTAATGTTTTAGTAATGAAAATAAATTTGCATCCGCATCTCAGGGCCTGTTTACACGACACCGTTTTCAACTAAAAACTGAAAACTTTTTATGAGTTTTGGCCGTTCATTTACAATGCCATTTTGGTGGTCTGAAAACCAAACTTTTGAAAACGATACCGGCATGCACATGTGTATTACGTTTTTAGCCTATAGACATGACCGTTCGTGGGCAAATGATCTGTAGAAGAATGCATATGTGCGCAGGCGCGTAGTCTTTCTTTACAAGGAAACCATTGGCCTGTGGTCTATAATGTTGTCATCTGTACAAAGATAAAACTCTTCCATTTTTACTACATTGTTGTCATGTAAACATACCCTCAAGCTACGGTGAAATAACATGTAATATTAATAATTAATATTATCATTGATAATTATTTATTATGTTGATACTACCAAACCAGGTGGTAGTGCCACCGTATCTGACATGATCCTTCAGAAATCATTCTAATATGCGGATTTGCTGCTCAAGAAACATTTCTGATTATTATCAATGTTGAAAACTGTTTTTGCTGCTTCATATTTTTTTGGAAACCATGACATACATTCTTTCAGGATTCTTTGATGAATATAAATTTCAAAAAAGCAAAATTTATTCATCTTTTGTTACATTATAAGTGTATTTATTGTCACATTTGACCAGTGTATCCTTGCTGAATAAGTATTCATTTATTACAGTAATTATTATTTTTATATATATCTGATGTTTAAAGTGATGTGGATTCAAAGCAGATTCAGTTTATTCACATTAAATGGGCATTAAGGTTTTAGTATTAAATGAGGAGCTACATAAGAACTTATTGAGACTCACCTGTGATGTTCTGTCAGATAATCCCACAGTATTAAATCATCTTTCGTTACAATCCCAGTACAAGTTCTTTGCCTTTTGCTTTATACTCCAGAAATACAGCAAAAAATGCCGCAATTGTCAATGAGTGATAGATGTACAACAGATCTTCTCAGCTCTTAATCCCTCCCACAGCTTTGCATCACATTCACCACAGATGAAACACGGAAAAAATGATAACCTACAAATAACAACTGACGAAAAAAATATTTTTTAATATTACTGAATGAACCTAAATCCAATTTTTATTTAAATGTCTTTTGCATTTAATTGTATTACGTTCACTCTGCTTATGTTTGTAAAATGAAAGTTAACTTAATCCTTTTGTGTTTGGACTGCATGAATAATGAATGCATTAACTTAAACTAGGCAACCTTGGATGTGTTAGTTTGTGTTTTTGAGGTAGAACAGGAAAGAAATAGGTAAGTAGGAATAGGAAAGAACAATTATTGATAAATGCACAGTAAAGTTAGAAATATAGGCAGGAGTTTTTGTGTGGTTTCACGCTGCAGAAGTAGAGCTTGTGTGGTTAGTCTGTAGAATGATGTCGTGACCGACAGTGGTGAATTCAGTTTCTATCAAAGAGAAGAAGAAATAAATAACTTCTCTACTTTTTCATTGCATTTGCATGCTAAAAAGTACGTTAACAGGGAACAGTGAGTTTTGTTTTTATACTATGCTGGGCAAAATGGTACAATTAAAGACAATTACATTTAGACAACAATATTTTGGAAATCTAGTGTGATTGCAAATGTGTCTATGCCAACATTCGTGGTTTCTGAAAGTGCGTCATTGAGTATATGGGCAGTGCAGTTCAGTTTGGGTAAAATAAAAGTTTTTATTTGAATTTTGTTGTTTTATTAAATAAAAAACACAATGTTTAAGATCTGAGTAAGAGGCGGCAGACTAAATCAGTCAACATGCAGAATCTGATGAATGTTAACCAACTCAACGTTTGTACTGAGAAACTGAAGAACTGAGAATTTGTCGTCACTGCTGTGGTTGTGTGTTCCTCCGTGTGAATCTGATCACAGGGTTGTACGGTGTGTGGATCATGGTGGTATAGTTCACAGCAGGAAATTGTCCGTCAACCAGATCAAAGTCGTACAGTCTCAGCAACGTCGACCAGATTGTTTTTATCTGCACGTAGGCGAAGTTTTCTCCAATGCAACGATGACGACCTGTGAAAGATCACAAGCACTGTTAACATCTCAGCCGTGCCTTCATTGAAGGTTTTACTGTGGTTCTGCTGACATTAATGTGAC
The DNA here is from genome assembly GCF_949319135.1 of Squalius cephalus. NCBI lineage: Eukaryota > Metazoa > Chordata > Actinopteri > Cypriniformes > Leuciscidae > Squalius > Squalius cephalus. The sequence continues at coordinate 45,340,812 of NC_137129.1, forward strand.
ACACAAACACATTTCACATCAATCCTTAACTTATATCATGATACCAGTATATAGTCACGGTAGATTGAGTCTGAGGCAGCAGTAAACCTTTAACCCCTTTTTGAGAATGGACATTAAAATGCACTATTCAAGCTTAAATGGTTGTAATTCAAGAATGCTTGAATTAGTCAAAAGCTTGAAAGAAAGGGAAAAAATAGCAGATTATTGCTGAAGTGAAAGCACTTCAAAAAATTAAAGTATGAAAAAGTTATGGAAGTTTAAATTTACATTAAATCAAATATAATTTATTTAATATTTTTTCTTTTATATAAAATATATATTTTACAAAATATTTTTACTATAGAATTACTATAAAATAAAAGCCATATATCTAACGAAGTTGTGTTCTAAGTTTGAAGTCTAAAATCACAAAAATTTAAAGGAGAACTTGGTAACTTTTTTAACTTAATAAAACTGTCTAGAAATCATTTGGATGGTTAAACAACCTGTTCTGGTGATATTGATGACTTTCCCTGCTCCCCCCAGCGTTCCCAGGTGGAAAACCAACCTTGCAACTTGGGGACTGCCGTCCCGGTAAGACAGAAATTGGAAGTCTCGTGAGAAGCGAGAACGAGAACGAGCGCGAGCGCGAAACACGAATTGCTTTGCGGCAATTCGACATAAACACACACGCATGTATGATGTATTACCAGATTACCCACCTTGGTAGACATAGCTCCACACGATACAGTTGGCTTGCTCCGATCATAACAAACGCACATGAGCAGCGGTAGAGAGGGGGAGGAGGCCGCCGCAAGTGAGTTTTTTACGTCCGTGTTGTGAAATATACGCCCCCCCCACAGCTGTAGGGGGAGCTCGAGGGGAAAACATGCGACAACAAAAGGGAAAATCAGCGAAGAAGTGACTAGAGTTCGCTAGAGTTGCCGAGTTCTCCTTTAAGTTCCCATGAGATTTTGTTTAGGCGTAATACCAGACATAGCCACCGGGTGACATTGAATTCCATTTAATTTAATTGTATGCATTCTGCCGTAACAAATTAATACATTTCTGTCCAAATATCACTTCTGTCACAAAATATGGACTCAGACCTTTCTGACAATATGTGTTTTGACAAAATATGACAATATGTACTTTTTAACCACAATTGTTTGTCTTGTGCTGGTCTGCGACGCGCCACATATTACGTCATCACGTTGGAAAGGTCACGAGTCACGTCATCTTTCTAAGTTATTTGACTCCGGTTCAGAAAGGAAGGAAGGGCGAAAAATTCCATCTCATTTTCTCCTCAAACTTCAAAATCGTTCGACATCTTTGTTTTAATTTATTATGATTATTTTCTTCTTTTTTTTCGTGACCTTTCCAGCGTGATGACGCAATGCGTGGCGCGTCGCAGACCAACACAAGACGAACAATTGTGGTTAAAAAGTATAACCCTACCCTAACCCTAACCCTAACCCATTTTTTTTTTTGGGGGGGGAAAAATGACTGATCGTTTCACCAGATAAGGCCCTATTCCTCAGCTGGGATCGTGCAGAGCCCTTTGAAACGGCATTGATTTGAACTTCAACATTCTGATTGCCATTGAACTCCATTGTGTGGAGAAAAATCCTGAAATGTTCTCCTCAAAAAACTTCATTTATTTTCCACTGAAGAAAGAAAGACATGGACATCTTGGATGGCATTGGGGTGAGGAAATTTTCATTTTGAGGTGAACTAATCCTTTAACTTTCTAACTTTAACTGTCATAAATCTTGAATATTTGGATCACAGACTTTAGTTTGATCTCATTTTAAAGACGACACTTGGCCGATTATTGCTGAAGTGAAAAAAAAGTTTTAAAAAAGTGAACTTGAGAAAATGTTGAAAATATGAAAAATGCACAAATACCACTAATACAAATTTTATGAGAGATATATTTTCCTAAACACGTTTTACCAAACGCTTCCACTAGATGAAATTCGCATCCCATTTATTTCCAATGCGCTCATACAACACGGACTATACAAGTATGACTGTTTTTTTCAGGACCATTTAACCTTTTCGAATCATGTCCATGATTGCTGTGTGTGTGTTCACACAGCAAGTGCCGAAACCTTTACCAAGTTTTGTAACATTCCAATAAAGTAAAAAAATCAAAAAGACAAAACGTAAAAATTTTCAGGCAAAACTGACCGAACAGCACCAGAAGGTTAAGACGAAACTGACTGTGTGTTATGTGAATACTCATCAAGATGGGCACTTTGACATATTGTATGCATTTTACCATTTATACATAAAATATCATGTCATGAAATTCATGTTATATAAATATTTTTTTTTTACGAGAGGTCGGCAAAGACTCCCAATGTAAGATATTTAGAGCTGAATTAAAAGGGTTTATGCATGAAATAGTGAGTTATTTTGATTTTAAGTTGAAAGAATGTGAGGAATGTGCTTAAATTACTACTTATTTATTTACTATTTATTGATCAAACCTAGTAACTTAAAGGTAAATAAAATAATATTAAAAAAATTAAAAATTGCATTAAAAAATATGATCAAAATGAAATAAAATCAGCTTTCAGGACAAAAATAAAATAAAAATGAAGTATAATTTTAGGGCTTCTGGTCATTTTGACCCGCGAGGGAAAGATGAGGGTTAAACGGCCTGTCCATTCACGTTAACGATATGTTCACGTTAACGGTTATCAACGATATCTCACCTGCTCCAAACGGGATGTAAGCGAACTTCTCTCCGGCTGCAGGGTTGTCGTGTAAGTATCGGTCCGGGTTAAACTCCTCTCGCTCTTCCCAGGTGTCCCGAAGACGGTGGTTCACTGTCGGAGACACACACACCTGGTGTCCCGGCGGGATGATGTATTCACCGACTCTCTGTGGAGGAAGCAGAAACACGCAGGTCAGTCCAGAGCATCTCATGGCTTTAATACCAGCAGGGCTTCAAATTCACCTTTTCACTCACCAGCCAATTTGGCTACTAAATTAAGTTACCGGCCATTCAGAACTTCTACTAGCCAAAAAAAACCCTACGTTTACTAAGTCAATTTTTTTTTATAAAATTTGGATTTCATACATTCATTTTGTTATTCAAACTAAATCCTGTCATCCAGCATCTCCTCTCTTCCTCTTTCATCCTCATCACCATAAATGTGTTTTAGACAGATCAATACTGTACACAGAACATCAGAAAATATACTCTCAAATAAATGAGGCCTACGATTAATCAGATGCAAATAGAAATATAAAACCAGTCCTAATTGAAAGAGAACAAGTTGATAAAAAGATTGAATCCAATATTGGGTGATAATACAACATAACAAGTGATTTATAAGCTATTTTTTGTAGTCCGGTCATTTTTGACCGGGAAGAACACAAGTGTAACAAGGTGACGAAACCCCCAAAGGTGACAAAAAATAACCCAAAGGTGAGAAGTAGTTATACCATTTGTGAACAAAGTCACTAAGTTTCAGTCCAAAGCGATAACATTAACTAGTGTTTTCGGGAAAAAGAAAATCTTCTCCGGGTCAAAATGACCCGAACACCACACATCATGATGACTCACAAATATTTGCACTAAATCTGTGCAGATTTGTCTAATACGAACTTCCCCCAGATAATAACCCGCCAAATTGGCTCGTGATTTGACAGCATAACCCGCCACTGTTGATTCTTACCCGCATTAGTGATAGTTTCACACCCTGAATCTCAGTAATGCTCGTACCTGAGGCGTCCTGGCCATCCTCATCATGGTCATTATGGGGGGTCGCAGCCGCAGCGTCTCCTTCAGACAGCGGTCCAGCAAACTCAAGTCTTTCAGCTGCGAGAGACCAGGACAGTTCTTTAGCATCTGGGTCACTTTATTCAAAAATACATAAAAAATAAAATCCACGCACTCTGTACAGCTGCTTGAATACTCCTCTTATATGGTGATGAGCAAATTCGGAATTAAAAATCGAAATAGTTTTTTAAGTTCTTTAGATGCACCGTTCGGCTGGCCGTCAATCGGAAACGCTCCGAACACATGATCGGCAAAAGTTTATAGTTCGGATATAAACACTGATGTCTACGGTAGTGATCAGAATAGAGTAAATCAGCTTTTACAAGTAACTTGATGCTTCAAATAAAGATTGTATCGATTACACTGTTACACCAGTAGGTGGCGACAAGTGACTGTTATAATAATGTGTATTTGTCATTAAAGGGATACTCCACTTTTTTTGGAAATAGGCTCATTTTACAACTCCCCCAGAGTTAAACAGTTGAGTTTTGCCGTTTTCGAATCCATTCAGCCGATCTCCGAGTCTGGCGGTACCACTTTTAGCATAGCTTAGCATAGATCATTGAATCGGACAATACCATGGGTCCAGCAGGCGTAATGATATGACGCAGCGCCTGAAAATAGTCCCCAGCTCGGTAGACTATAGGGTCCATTATTTTCAGGCGCTGCGTCATATCATTACGCCTGCTGGAGCCATGGTACGTCTTGTCCGATTCAATGATCTATGCTAAGCTATGCTAAAAGTGGTACCGCCAGACCCGGAGTTCGGCTGAATGGATTCGAAAACGGTAAAACTCAACTGTTTAACTCTGGGGGAGTCGTAAAATGAGCCTATTTCCAAAAAAAGTGGAGTATCCCTTTAAATTCAAAAGATTTGTTCAAAAACGCTGATTCATCATCCAGTAATGAAACAAGTGAAGTCTTTATGAGTGAGCCATTGATTCATTCATTCAAACGGATTAAAACAATTAGTCAAATTATTTAATTTTCTTTAGTTCAGCGATCATTTAGTGACCGTTGAACACGGCTGAATGAATTCAAGGTGCACATTCTCATTATGTTTGTCGTTACCATGAGCAAATCTCTTTTGAATTTCACCAAAACCAACGTGTATGTGCAGACAGATCTCTTCCCATCATGCAAGCGCACGTTATCACTTCGAGAAAACCAAAACAAAAATATATATTTAGAGATTACTGTACTCTATACAAAAATATAATGCTGTATATATCATTTGATTATGGTTTATTTATGATAAATGTGGTCTGACAAATCTACAGAGAGGTTGAGTCTGGACAAGTATGGAAAATATGTCGGAATAACCGTGATATTTAACGTTGATTTTTGTTTTAAAGTTGTTAGTTGCATAAATATGAACAGAATCCCGAGTTTGGACGGACATGCAGTGCTTCTCTGATGCTCGTTTTGTTCCTATCAGCTGTTTCCAGTCTTTTCTGTCAGACTTTCCAACCACACCACAGTGAAACACATACTAGATTGTGACATGATTAGAGCGGTCTGCCTGTGCAAGGCCAACCACAATAATGTCGGTGTTTCTTGTGCCATTTATCTCGATGACTGTCACAGAGAATGGTTAGTTCACCCAAAAAGGAAAATTCTGTTGGTAATCACCCACCCTCATGTTGTTCCAACAAATGAAGATGTTTCTGATGGAATCTGAGAGCGGTCTCACTCCTCCATAGACTTCAATTGGATCGAAACTTGCCGGCCCAGAAAGTTAGTAAAGAGACGATGTTTAAAATAGTCCAAGAGTCTACAGTGGCTCAACCTTAAGTTTATCAAGCGACGGGAATAAAAACAAAAATAACGACTTTGTTCAACTCTTCATTTTCTTCTGTGTTTCTCAAAGTGTCTTTACTAACTTTTCTGGGATGGCAGATCTCGATTACCCATCAGCCTATGGAGGAGTGAGACCGCTCTCAGATTTCATCAGAAATATCTTAATTTGTGTCCTGAAGATGAACAAAAGTCTTATGGGGTTGGAACAACATGAGGGAGAGTAATTACTGACAGAATCTTCATTTTTGGGTGAACTAACCCTTTAAAGGATAATTCCGGTATTTAGCACTTTGAGTCTCTTTTCTGGTTTGTTCTGGATGAACTAGAGTGGTGGACACAGAAATGTTGACGATGGGTCCTGTCTCGACTCTTTGACTGGTTCAGAATCGCCTTTGACCGCTTCAGAGTGGCTGTCTACGGGCATGCACGAACATGTCCTTAAAATAACCCTTAACGTTCGTTCTCAAACCTGTGCAACTCACCGAGTGGTTAGTGGTGTTCGTTGATGAGTAAAAACAAGTAGCGTAGCGAAATACAGTTTCTGTCGTGTTTTATTTGGCATTTTGTAAAATCCCATTGATTTCTGTTGGAGGACTCATTGCTCGTTGATATTACTGCGCTTCAGACTCAAATATCCAGCGGAAGTTTATACGCGGTTGTGAGGAATCTGAAAAAATAGTTCCACTATAGCAAATAACACGGATTGAAATCATACATTGCGCCGATATATTTGTTTTTAGTCATCAACGAGCACCACTAACCACTCGGTTTTGAAAACGAACGTTAAAGGGACAGTTCGGCCAAAAATGATATTAAACCCATGATTTACTCGCCCTCAAGCCGTTCGAGATGCATATGTCAATCTTTTTTCAGACGAACACATTTTCAGTTATTTTAGTACCCGTATTTTTCGGACTATAAGTCGCTCCGGAGTATAAGTCGCATCAGTCAAAAAATGCCTAATGAAGTGAAAAAAAACATATATAAGTCGCACTGGACTATAAGTCGCATTTATTTAGAAATTTATTTCACAAAATCCAAGACCAAGAACAGACATTTAATCAGGAAAGGCAAGTTATTCAACTACACAGTAGCACACAGAACAACAGGCTGAATAGGTGTCCAGTATGTTAACGTAACACATTAACGCCCGTTTCACACATACTCCGTTTGTAGTGCGTATATTTTTCCGTACCCTTGTTAACAGGTCAGAGCTTTCACAATGCACGCGGTTGCAGTCCGTCGATCCGTTTCAGGAGCGGTGCGTATACAGCAGTGCAGCGATCGTTTCCACACCGAGTCTATTTTTGCTGTGCTGCACGCGCTGAATTAAAGTGACAGCACACGGTTTGTGGTCAAAATGAATACAGATTGACCAGATTGACATGAAAATGTAGTAATTTCATCATAAATGCATTTAATTAAATACTAGCCTACTATTTTTCACAGTCATCTTTTTACTTCAAGCGTTGGTAAATCAAGGAAAACTACAATTTACTTCAACAAGGCGACATAATGAACAACACTCGTCTCATTCGTGGAGGTGGAAAAACAAGTTATTTGTGACATGCAAGATTTATTGTAGAAAGATTTAAATTATGCAAAAGAAAGGGTATGAGTCTGCTGTTTTTGTCAATTTTAAGTTTTAATTTAAAATGTATGCGATTTTAATATAAGTGCATGGTTAAATATTTTACCACTTGCTTGAGCAACTTAATATATAATTATATAGAAGTAATGCATTGAATAATAGTTTGTTTAAATTGTGTTTAAACGTGAATACGTCTATTAAAGAGTATACGTATAAAGAGAATCGCAATGCTGACAAAAATCTTTGTCTTTTTTTTTAAATAAAATTTGCTGATAACTTCTGGATTTGAAATACAATGTGTTTGGGGTTACAGCCGCGGGTCAGTTACGCACTGCAAACGCAGCTTATGTGAAAGCACTTTAGCGCGTGCTGCTCCTGCACAGCATATGCACCGCACACGCACCGCACACGTTATTCAGCTACACAATAGCATAAAGAACAAATATCTAGGAGGCTGAATAAGCTAAATTAACATAAGCCAGCGAGTCCAACAAGCAAGTTACCAGTACAAGTTCACCAAGCTCCCGCGATCTCATTCCTCATCATTTTCTTCATCATCCGTGTCGCTTCTGAACAACTCCGCCAACTAGAGCGCCCCCTCGCGGCTGTAGACGGTAATGTTTTCTCTTGGTTCATCTCAGTCTGAATTAATTTTGATATATAAGTCGCACCTGACTATAAGTCGCAGGACCAGCCAAACTATGAAAAAAAGTGCGACTTATAGTCCGGAAAATACGGTAATTGTCTTAGATCTTTCAGTGGTTATAATGTGAAGTTATGGGGTCCACCTCCTTCAAGTCCCAAAATGTGCATGCATCCTTCACAAAAGTAATCCATCCGGCTCCAGGGGGATAAACGAAGGCCTTCTGGGGGTAATCCGTGCGGTTTTGTCGTAAAAATATACATATTTAAAACTTTATAAATGAAAATATCTTGCTTCCGGCAACGGTCGACGTGCGTTCACGGCAGATGGATGCCGGCGTATGATGTAGGACGTAGCGTAGGAAGCGCCGTGACGTAGAACGAAGTACAGCTAAATCAAACGCTACGTCCTACATCATACGCCGGCATCCATCTGCCGTGAACGCGCGTCGACCGTTGCCGGAAGCAAGATATTTTCATTTATAAAGTTTTAAATATGTATATTTTTATGACAAAACCGCACGGATTACCCTCAGAAGGCCTTCGTTTATCCCCCTGGAGCCGGATGGATTACTTTTGTGAAGGATGCATGCACATTTTGGGACTTGAAGGAGGTGGACCCCATAGCTTCACATTATAACCACTGAAAGATCTAAGACATTTTCTAAAATAACTGAAAATGTGTTCGTCTGAAAAAAGATTGACATATGCATCTCGAACGGCTTGAGGGCGAGTAAATCATGGGTTTAATATCATTTTTGGCCGAACTGTCCCTTTAACGTTCGTTTTCAAAACCGAGTGGTTAGTGGTGCTCGTTGATGACTAAAAACAAATATATCGGCGCAATGTATGATTTCAATCCGTGTTATTTGCTATAGTGGAACTATTTTTTCAGATTCCTCACAACCGCGTATAAACTTCCGCTGGATATTTGAGTCTGAAGCGCAGTAATATCAACGAGCAATGAGTCCTCCAACAGAAATCAATGGGATTTTACAAAATGCCAAATAAAACACGACAGAAACTGTATTTCGCTACGCTACTTGTTTTAATCATCAACGAACACCACTAACCACTCGGTGAGTTGCACAGGTTTGAGAACGAACGTTAAGGGTTATTTTAAGGACATGTTCGTGCATGCCCGTAGCCAGCCGCTCTGAAGCGGTCAAAGGCGATTCTGAACCAGTCAAAGAGTCGAGACAGGACCCATCGTCAACATTTCTGTGTCCACCACTCTAGTTCATCCAAAACAAACCAGAAAAGAGACTCAAAGTGCTAAATACCGGAATTATCCTTTAATGTTTTGATGAGTATTGATGACTGACAGCACTAAAGCAGAGCATCACCTGGTCGTAGTGTAGAGGAGGAAGGTCTTCTCCGCACACGGTCTTCTGTTCATTATAGCAGCGCTCCTGCATTGCTCTGTCCCGCGCCAGGAAGAAGCCCATCCATGCGCTGGTGGTGGAGGACGTGTGCTGACCCGCCAACAACAGGCCGATCAGCATCCCGGCGATCTCGTCGTCACTCAGGGGTCGCCCGTCTCTACAGGGACACATCACATTCACTTCCTTCTCTGCACTTGAAGTCTTGTAATCATTTGCTTGTGTTCACAGATTCTCCACAGGGGGGCAGTGTCTCAGTGTCTTCATGGATGTTTAGCACACATGCGCCTCTTCGAGTGTTTTTAAACAGAGTTTTGAGTTGTGACCGGAGCAGCGCTGGTGGAGTTTAAGACCCGCTCACCTTAACTCAAAGATGGAGTGTGCAACATGGAAATGAGTGTTATGTAAATTAAATATTTAAATCTTTTATGAATAGTAGATTTTTTATAATAAAAAATTATTATAATAATCTTTAAAATTATATGATAAAATATCATAATATAATACATTATTATTATAATTTCATAATTTTTATCATTATTTTTAGGTTTAATTATATTTGTATAATATATATATAAAAATGTGTAACATATCATATTTTTTATACATAAAACGTATATATATTATATATGTAACATCATATATAATTAGTTCCTTTACAGTATAAACAAGTATGTGTGTGCACAACATGGAAATTAGTTGTTATAAATTAATTTTTATAAATAAGTTTTTTATTTTAGAATAATAATTAACTTTAAGTAATTGTATATAATTTTATATTATATCATTTGATATTACTTTATATTATTATAATTATAACAGTGTTTCCTCTATGTTGATTAGTTAATGGCGGCCCGCCACGGCAAAAATTTTGCCGCCACGGTAACGTTAGGGCTCTACAGTGCGACCATTTCACTCGCATTTGCGTCTAAATATGTCTGTGTGCGATCATGAAAAGATATTTAGGCGCACTTGTGAGACTGACCCGATCGAAGATTTTTTTTTTTGGCGGCCGCCAAAGCGGTTTTTTCGTCCCGCCAAAGTCTTATTTGACCGGTGTGTAATGTAGATAAACT